>NC_071104.1:6670000-6840000 GCF_024256425.1 Clarias gariepinus
CCCCCCACGGCGTAACCTGTCATGCATCATCTCAAAAATGTAATTATATGTCGTGACAATGTGATGCAGACCGCAACAACTGAAATGATTAGTGCACACTGTAGCACTGCATTTCTGGCTTCTTCTGTAGGTTAATAAATCGTGAGTTTGGAGCACAGATTATTACATTAAGACCACAATTATTTAATTCAAGCTCTTCCTTTAAACAAATTATAGACACTGATTATTATATAAAAGATATATATTGTATATAAAAGATACATAATTGATCATCCTTCTGTCAGTTTCTCTCTCTCTCTTTTTCGCTCATGTGGATCGCTTTGATTTTATACAGGTTTAATTTAAACTTTGACTGAGATTTGACTTTAGGTTTTGCCTGTTAAACTTAACCTTGTGTTATCTTTAGGATGATTTAAATGTTTCCGATATTCTTAAAGTTTCTCATGTCACAAAATGCAAATCGCGTAAAAAAAGACCTGAAATGATTATACACACTTTTTAAATGTCATGTAAAAATGTAATACAGCGGTACCTCGGCATACTATTTTAATCCGTTCTGGAAGCGAGGTATAAGGGGGGTATAAAGACCAGGGCCCGTATTCACAAAGCTTCTTAAGCCTAAAAGTTGGTCTTAGTGACAAAATTCTTAGAATTATGACATTTTCTTAGAATTTCCTCTTAAATTTGGGATAAAATTTTAGTAAAGATAAAAATGATTCATGAAACATCTTGGTCCTAAAAACAGCTCCTAAGGTAAAGATTGTTAGGAGTAGAGAGGAGGACTTAAGAGTTTTCATAGCAGAGGACAAAATGGTGGAAAGAATAAATATTCTTCAAACACTGAACATAAGACTTAAATTAAACACTGCTCTTTTGGTTTTCTTGTTGTTTTACTTCCTTCCAGAAGATTGTTGGCTACATACTATCTAAAAGTGCAACTTAAAAATCATGTAAATTGGTGAAAGCTAAGCCATTTTGCTCTCATCAATCCGAAATGGATCACAAGTAATAAAATTGGTTTAATAAATAAATGTAAGAACTTAACTACCGTGTGGAAATTGGTTGCTTCAAAAGTAGACACATTTTCAAAATTTGGCTGTTATAATTATCTTTAAGATATTTAGCCTATAACAGAAACTTTGCATGAAGTTCTTCATATACAAACATTATGATTTTACTGTCTATTCTATTATCATATATTTTATTTTCACAAGAGCACATTTTAAGACCATGACAGAGGTCAGAGGTTATTATCAACCAATCACAGTCCTTGAATTGCTGCATCATCCCTAGCAACGGGGTCGACCACACCTCCTCACTAAGATAAAGGGTTTTGTACTTTCCTTACTCAGAGTTGCTCTAAAAGTTTTTCTAAATCACTTTTAGTCTAAGACTCTCAAGATATCTTATCTCTAAGATAGGAGCCCTCTGAGAGAATTCTAAGGAGCTTTGTGAATATGTGCTCACGTCTTTCACATAGACCTATAGAAAATAAACACAAGGTGTCAAGTCAGGTGAATGTGGTGGCCATTTCAACAGCACATTGTCATTTTCACTGGCACAAGAAAAAGTAAAACATTAAAATTTAAACAAATTAGTTTTTACACATCTCATTAAAATGTGAGATTATTTGAGCGAGAATTGGTTGTTGTTAGACTATGAAATGATGTCTCATGTCATACATGATTCTTAAAATTTAAATCACATGTGTAAGAATATATGTTAAAACAAAGAGAGAAAAAAAAAGTCACTAAAGCAAATACAGTGTGTTGTATAAACATTGAAATAATTGAACAGAGACCGGTTGATCCTGTGTACACGCCCATCTTAGGGTATATTCGATATGCAAAAACAGTGGTTACGTGACAAAAGTGTAGCAACTTGATCATTCCTTTAATAGAAAGAGCCTCCCTTAGCTGTTGCTATCTTCCAAATTCTTTGCGTATATAAACTCTTGTTGCATCTGAACTAGTCTGATAAGCCAGACTTAGCAGATTCCGTAAAAAACTTGTGCCTTTTTTGCGAGGCGCTCTGTGTCTGCTATGATGGTTGTTTTAAAGAAAATTGTAGTGAGGTGTCAGGTCATGTGATCTCAGTGCCATGGAAGCGAGGTTGAACCTTATTACCATACCAAAAGTACAGGCTGCACAAAATTCTTTTGTATAGATAGATGTGCAAGGCCCTGGCAAGACTCATGATTCTTATGAATATTCTTCTTCTTTATTGTGTACTCGTATAGTCTGAATCAATCTTTAAATATAAAAAAAAAACAACAACAATGACGCAGAACCTTTTAAGTTCATAATGGTCTTTTTGGTGTATTCTGTGACTGCAACAACTGTTCTGCAAACTTTTTTATTTTTTTTAAATATATCTCGTTCCAGTTTATAGTGGAGTGCGAGTGGCAGAGGGAGGAAAGCCTGATCGTCTCCGTCCCCGTCCCTCATGTCCTGTCTTTTGGTGAGCTCTTTTTAACACCCTCAGAAATCGAAATATCAGATTTCACTTTGGTGTGAGCATTTTGTAATCTTTCAGGAAGAAATTTAAAGGCGAGTGGTCTAAGTTAAAACACATTCAGGCTCTCTAAAACTGAAAATCTGGCATCGTTTAGTCGAACAATTATTCATTTGCAGACAAAATGTATACGCTGTAGTGATTACAGCGAGTAGATCTAATATTTGGCATATTTCTTAAATTTATAATTCTCAACAGAGATGAGATTTTAAAACAAATGTAATTATTCTTGTATTAAGCCAGAAGTCTGGATTCCTATGCGTGAGATTTGGTGGCACTTGGCACAACTTTTCTTAATGTATCAGGCCTGTTGATGTATGTAGTAATGGTTTTGATGATTTAGAGACGATTCTAATTGACACTACTTCAAATCGACTCAAAGAGCCAAGTGAGCGTGGCTAAATCTAGTTCCGTTCGATCCTCATCTTGTGTCTACAATTAAAAAAAATATATCAAACTTCATACCAGGAAAATGTCTATGGATCCAGACTTTAGGGCTGCCCCGAATTATGGATTATACCATGTCTGGAAATGGTTTTAATCATCATCATTTCATTAACACCATACTGTTTTCATTACATAAATTCACTTTTTATGTGATGTAATCCATAATAGCTTTAATTAAGTTTTTTTAGGGCAGCGTCTTATTTTTAGGATTTACAAATATAAAAAAATGAATAAGCATCCACAATCATTTCTTAATCATTTCTCAAGCCATCAAAGGTTCTTATTTAGATTTCATTTAAAACGTTATGGCATTCGGAGATGCCCCTATCCAGAGCAAATTATATTTAATTCATTTTTAACTTGTATTTATGTCACACAAGCTGGGATTTAAACTCATGTCCTTCTGATGTTTCTTATTCAATGTTTTAAGCACTGAATGACACGTATAGTAATGGGAAATATTAGGAAGGCACTATCGCTGCTTGAATAAGGATTTTAAGGAAAAGCAACTATGATTCTGACCTTTAAAGCCAGAGACTCCAGTAGTTTTCTTAGGATTCACATCATACAAAAAACTCAAAGCTGATTTCTTCATCCCTAATTATTTAATTAGGATTAAATGAGACAAATCGTTGGGGCTAGTGCACGCCTTAGCTGGTTATTATTGTGCAACAGGCTTTTTGTTGGAAAAGTAGTAGATCTTTACGATTCACAAAGCGAAAAGAACATCAATATTGTAGTAGTGATTGATTAATTGTTATAATGATGTGGCCTTTGGTCAGGTTTGACAGTAAGCGATGTCACCATTAACTCCTCTGGGCTGCAACACACTGTACAACTGCAGCACTTTCACCAGGTAACGCTCACCCTGCTTTATGTCTTTATACGCTATAATATGTGTTTTGTTTTAAATTGCAGAATATTTACATAAAGCTCACGGCTTCTTTTGGATGTCCGTCAAATAATGAATCTGTAATGTTCTCTCTCCAACAGGTTTATCAGGCCTTTAGGATCACAGTGAGCAGCCAGTGCAAGATCGCCAAAGGTAACTGATTGAATAAAACTTTACATTTCAGTACCAGTCATGACAGCTGGTTAAGCTGGTTAGTTTATTTATTTTTGTACTTGTAGAAAGACAGCCTAGTATCTACAGATTGAAGGTGCCATGGTTTCGGGAAGATTCCTTCGTCACAGCAGGGTATTCAAGCCAAGCATGTTTTTTATTTTGTTTATCTAGTTTTTCCCGTCCAGCTGCTTACTTTCTTGTGCTTTTAATAAACTATAATTTCCAGAATTCCTTCAGCCACAGAGATTAGTGGCATGCTCCACACAAACCGCCAAGATAACACCTCAAGTGCCCTCCTACAGCTCCACACTGCCCCTAACTGCCAGTACAAGGTGATGTCCTGTATTTTTTCCCTATTTTTATTATTTTTTTATTTTAACTATCCAGAGAGAGTGAATAACGGTGTATTCGATCTCCTTGTAGATCTCGGTGCGCGCCTCCTTCCCTAAAGTGCTCGGACAGGTAAACACTGTAACACTGTAACAGGCTGTAATATCAATCAACCCTTCCATCCTTTTACATCCTGTCCTGCCTTCTCTCTGTCTCAAACAGTTTAAAGGATTCCACTAATAACCCAGCTGACTGATTTCAGTTTATTGGTTTCTCAGATCCTGCGTTTCTGTGGACCTGTGCTTCCCGTGTACGTGGCTGTGGCGCTCCTGCTCGCTTTAAAGAGGCAGCTGTCTGCCGTCCTGCGAACGGGTCGAGCTGTTAATGCCAGAGACACAGTGGCTAATAGTTTACAGCTACATAAACTCGAGCCTCCTGTCCTGCTGCTGCACCTGCTCCTCAGGCGAGTTCACGGTCTGGTACTTTAGCTAAGACCTCAACTGGCATCCCTTTATCTTATGAAGTTCTCAGTGATTTTTTGGCTTATTTTATTTGAGAAATTATATTTGGTTGTAGTATAAGGCTATCTGTTTTCTCTTTCTATCTCTAACTGATCTATATAGTTATACTCTTTTTGTCTTCAAGTCCCAATTACATTAGGTTAACACTCTATTTATCTAATATTTATTTATAATAATCTCTCTCTCTCTTTTTCTCTTTCACTTTCACACACACTCTCAGACTGGGCTGGTTTCAGGAAGGCTGGTCTGCTCTTGGTCTCCCTGCAGTGGATCTCTTGCCTCTGACCCCATCGGAAGACGTGTCCCATGATGTAGCGGGGGGGCTTGGCCAGGACTGGCCCCGTCTTGTTTCACCACTGCTGTGCATTCTGGGTGCTGCAGTGGCTTTTTGGGGAAGTGCTGTTCTCAGCATGTCTTTACGTGCCCTGTCTCTCCTCTTGGCTCCACTGCACAGGTAAATAACTGAGTAAAGAGAGTAGAACCTGTGTAGAATGTTATTGTTCGTGTTTTCTCTGCTAAACCAAACAAAGTGGCTGTCATACGTAGTTAATGTTCCCCGACTTGAATTACCTGAATCATGTGTGGCATTTCTGGTGCAGGCCTTCAGTCTCTCGTCACTGTGGCACCCTTTATCCTCATGCTCAGATCCTCCTCATCCTCGGTCTGAGCGCGCTTGGCGGAGTCACGTGTGGAGCTCTTTCAGTCACCATCAGCTTTCTGCTCTATCTCTACCGAGTACGCAGCCGCAAAAACTTTACAAAAAAGTTCCACAGATTTAAACAGAGCATTTGTGTTTTTTTTAATGCTACTGCTCATTTATTATGTGTTTTAAAACTGTCATTGTGTGTTGTTGTCTAGGTCCTCCGATTACATATGACGGAGAGATATTTAAGTCACATGATGAACCTGGTAAGTGCTCAACATCACTGGAGGACTTTTTGCAGGTGTTAACCGGTGCTGGTTAAAAACGTGTACATGATGCACTAACCTCCTTGAAATGATGTGAAGACGTATTTTTTGATTGTGACCGCAACACACTTCCTGTAGGTTGCTCGTTATAAGGGTGTCTGCTGAACGGAAAGGGCAAAGTGTGGAAAAATGATGAAAAACATTTGAGTGAACCCTGGTGGAATACGTGTCGTGACCTCAATTTTGTGGCCAAGAACACGTTGTCAACACAATATACGACTTCATCAGGGGAAAAGGAGGAAAGGGTTTAGCGTGGCCAAGTTATAAGGTTAGCCAACCGTAACCCAATTGAGCAGCATCTCACTTCCTGAAAGAAGTGACTGAAAGGAGGAACCCTTAAAACGCACAACAACTAAAAGAAAGTGAAGAACAAATGAATAAAACAATGTAGCACTGTAGTGACGCATGGGTAATTTACTTTATCTCTACCCGTGCCAGTACTTTTGCATAGAGCTGTTGGTCTTTCACCAAAGGTGCTATGTTCTAAGTTGTTTAACAAATCTAGATGTAAATTTTAGGAAATAAAGCTGTCTATCGTTTTATATTCATGTTTTGATCTTAAACTCGAACGTCTTCAGCGTAAAGCAAAAAGAAAAGAATTGGCCTTGCTGTTCCAATACTTTTGGAGACATGGTTGACATGTC
The DNA here is from genome assembly GCF_024256425.1 of Clarias gariepinus. Classification (NCBI taxonomy): domain Eukaryota; kingdom Metazoa; phylum Chordata; class Actinopteri; order Siluriformes; family Clariidae; genus Clarias; species Clarias gariepinus. The sequence continues at coordinate 6,676,492 of NC_071104.1, forward strand.
TGGTCTCGACAGTTTCTTTACTGATTACTTTAGCACCATTGAACCTACAGTGACAGACCTGTAGTAGGGGTGTTGGGAATTTTTAAGATTCTTTTTTTTTTTTTTATGTATGTTTGTATTTATTTATTTTTTTATTATTATTTATTTTTTTTATTGAGTCTGCTATTTCTTTTTTTTTTTTATTAACCTTAAGCATTCTACGTCTACTTTCTCCTCATATGGTCATTATTATTCACCTTCTGAGCAGGCACCACAAAGTATGCAGCAGAACACAGAGAACGGCTGCAGCACTAGTGAAATCCAGAAGAAGCTCAACAAATGTAATGGCACCCCGCTCTTATCAGAGTCCGCACTACAGGAGGTCAGAGACGACCTGCAGCTTCACCTGAACGTGTCTGCGGTACTTACTCTACCTGTGATACTCTGCGCTCCCTCGCTCATCTACTGGAGTAAAAACATCAGGTAATTGTTGTGTACGCTGATAACACAGCCCGTGCTCTGTCCGTTAAAACACCACCATACACACACACTCTCTCTCTCTGCTTCACTTTCATCTTGCAGATATTCTACTCGTTTGGATCCGGACCCATTCTGGCCACAGACGGTACCTCTGCTCATCGCAACCGTGCTACTCGTAAACTGCAACACACTCCGACTGAGCCACAGGTGAGTGTGTCGTGTGTGTGTGTGTTTGTGTGTTACACGTTTGTTAGATTAGTTTAATTTTGGAAACGGAGATATTGTAAAAAAAAAAAAAAATTTTTGGATTTTGTAGGAATGTGCTTGATATATGTAATAATGTAATAATGGGTATTTCAAATCAATCCAAAGTGAAAAGGATATGCAACCCATCTTAGTAGAAGAGCTTAGGATATTATAATTGTATTGCAGCGATCTTTTACATCATTAATTAATTTTGAATTAGGCTTCTGTAGGGCTGCAAAATTGTCGTCTTTTTAATCCAGATCAGGGCTTCGGTTTTCTCAATTAACGTATTCAAGAGATATGAATTCATAGACGGTACAAGAAGTTGGTCCAGGACCTTAGATGCAATCAGTCCTAATTATGGTGTTATGATTACCTTAAGTCACATCAGAACACTATCTTGGGAGAATGAGAAACTCGCTATTTAGGCACTAGATAATTTTCTAGCGTTATAAAGAGAGACCTCTCATACACGTATAGAAAAGAGAGAGAGAGAGAGGGAGAGAGAGAGAGAAAACGGGTAGAATGGGGCGAATGAGAAACTCCCAGTTCATGTGTTTACTCGGTGTCACTAAAAACAGGGCTTATAATATGCACTGATGATGATATCCACTCATCATAGCTTCTATAGCGTGTTATATTAATGTATATCTCAGTAAAGTTTGTCCACAAGCCAGAATCAGTGTATTCACACCATGTCATGATGATAAATGCTTCTTCTGAAGTTTTTTTTTCCATGTTTCATTGTTCTGTTATCTGATCTCTGTGTGTGTACATGCGTGTTCACATGCATGTTTCTCTTGCAGTAAGCTGATGCTGTGGCCCACTTCGCGCGTGTTACTTCCTCTCAGTGTAGCCATGTTGACATTTTCTACGCTTCATCTATATCGGGTCACTCACTTCCTGTCCGCTGCTCTGACGCTGCTGGCGGCTTCCTGTTACCTTTGACCCCCGTCTCAATCCACAAGACCAGACCGAAACAGCCTTATCGTGCCCCTGCATTGGCGCAGTGATTCCAGTGGGTTTAAGAATCACGTGGTTGGTCATGTGACATCATGCTGCTGAACAGGGTAATAGAGGTCATTAAAGAGTTATGATTTCTTTATTTATCTTTTTTTTTCCCTCTTCGGGGTTGTACTGTACATTTGCTTATAGTTCGAGTCATAACAGATGACCAGCAGCCTGCTTATCCTGCCTTGGTGTTTCTCTGCTTCTGGGTGTGTGCCTGCGTGTCCAGCCTTAAATCATTTTTAATATCCAGTAGGGGATTATTTTTCACAGTATGCACAACAGCCTTCCGATTATATAAATCTCAAAAGACTATTTTTTACATTAACAGGTCATGCAATAGTATAACATGCCTTTTTTTACATTGAAAAGATTTTGCCAAGCAATTTTTTTCCCCTGCAAATTTAGCTCTAATGTAGTCATTAGAACCTTCCAGGACATGATGTCTGATGTCTTGCTCTGGAGCTACGACCTGAAGGTGGAATGAAAACGCTAGCTCTGAACGTTCAGATGTTACAGAGGCGGCCATCTTGGAACAGCAGAACGAGGTGGTTACTCTGAACGCTTTGGTGTTATTTCGCCTACATGTACAGCTAAGGTTTTCCAAAAATGTATTTTTAACATGATGATTTTTCCAGATTTGTGAAAAATTTCTTTAAGGAAAAAATAAATGTTCATAGTAGCTCCAGTACAAAACTAAGGAGAGATATGTCAGTAAACGTGACTCCTTTGTTCAGGGTAAATGCAGAAAACTGTTGAAAACTAAACTATTTTCAAAGCTTTTATACACTGTCTGGCTAGAAAAAGGTCACCATTTTGAATGTGTAAAATTATTGGCTTGTATCAAGCAAAAAAAAAAAAGTGCGACTAAGAAATGTTAATTATTAAAACCTGGAAGTATAGTGTTGAAGTATGATCTTTGGTTGGAAATATTAATGGATGTGGATCACTTGAAGTTGCATCATGAAGACAGTAGAAATCAGTCCCGTGTTTACTAAGTGTCTCAGAGTAGAAAATCGCTCCTATGTGGCCACAAACTCCCAGAGTGATGTGATGATTTTTGTCCTACTTTTTGTAATAGGAGTAAGAGCAATTTAACAACATTCTTAAAATAGGAAATCACTCCTATTTCCATCAAAATGTAAGAGAGCTCCGTAGGTGTCCTAGAAGTTGTGTTGGAAGTTGCAAGGCGGAGGAGAGACATTTTGGTAACATCAAGTGACACTGAGCTTATAAAAATACGTATGGACAGAAATAAAATACTTTTTTTCTGTAACACATCACATGCTGTATAAACATTAACGAAGATTTCGTATGCCGTCTCCACAGAGGTCTGCTGCTTTGCGTTTCTTTAGTAGCAGTGAAGATGCAGCTTTGAAAAAGTGATGATTTGGGTTTGTCAAAGCCGTCAATATCAGAAACGATGAATTAAACTCTGCTCTTACAGCACCACAGATTATGCACAGATTCATACGTTTCCTCGCCACACAGCGTGAAAAGAACAAAAAACAAGCCTGCATTCATGCGCATCACTAGTTTTTCCCGCAGTTGCGGGCATCATCCAAGGCAAACGCATTAAAATAATCATCCTGAGGACTGATGAGGAGGCTTATGTAGACCAAAAACATTATCACAGCTTGGACATTCAAATGGTTATGGATGCAACATGATCATCGATTTAATATATACATATAATATTTTAAAAAACATTTTAAAAACACATTAGCACTTATCATGCATAGTGTCCACTGTGCAAGCCTCTGGAGGCAGTGTTATGATCTGGGGTTGGTTCAGTTGCTTAGGTTTAGGCTCAGCAGCGTTATGTGGCAATAAATTGAAGTCAGTGCGTCACACCTATGGAGTTTTTCTTTTTCCCTGATGGCCTGGACACATGACCTGGACACCACATTGCACACTAAGGATGCTTGAATGAAATTGAAATGTACGTGACTATTTTTTGGCCAGGCAGTGTAGCTTACATCACCTTTGTGTACAGTACTTATTATAACATTAAAGGGTTACACAGGACCTTTTGTTTTTTCACAAACGTGTCTATGTCTGTACCGGTTAAGTCTATCATGGTTTAGTGTTGAGACAGCGATGGGATTGTAGTAAATGTAGAGCTCTCTCTCTCTCTCTCTCTCTCTCATTCAGCTGTCTCTCTGGGTTTAAAAATCAGCACACACCAAATCGTTCCAGTCACTCATCCAATCAGATCAATCAGATTGCGAGCCAGTGCCTTGCTTCATGCCCTTTTCACCAATAAGGACAGATCAGTGATTGTCAATCTGACCAGCGTTCATGATTTGCTTCAACACTTCATTCTCTCAGAAATGGGATAATGTTTGGAATTTCCCTGTTACATAGGACCAGGTTTCCCCAAAACACCCTCCTCCCATGAGAAACGACATGCTGGTGTGTCACCTGCACTGTGAATGTACCATGTTTGCGATTGTGATTTTGCTAACCACTGTTACCGTGTGCTTTCTTCTTTTACGTGCTGAAATCTAAATGCAAGCAGGTTTCTTTTTCTAGTGAAACTTTTGCCTAGGGGTTTTGTATAGGTGTGTGTGTTTGTGTGCGTGTGATATTTTTTGAAATTGGTGTACACTGTGACATGCTGTGATCGTGATGTGTTTCTACACCGTCATGGCTGACTACGGCAAAAAGTCACCTTTCATGGTGAAGAATAATTTTATTTATTGTTTTTTTTTTTTTTTTTTTTTTAATGCAATTTCATCCTTAATCAGATGATTTCCCCAAGAATTTTTGGTGTTCTGTGTTATTTGCACTGAAGTTAAAAGGTAAAAATATGCTCACAATTGAAGTCTGATGGAATATGATGGAATATGTCATATGGGTATATGGGGTATGGAATATGATGAAGTGCATCTTCTATAAGCATGAGCAAAATTTCATTCTGTTTTTTTTTTTCTTTTTTATTAATTATTATTTTTTTTTAAATATTTAAGTAGGCTAGAGTTGGGTCTAATACACAATGTATTTCCTGGTGTGAACCTTCTCTTTTTACACACCAGTGTTGGAGCAGCTTTAACTTTTCATGTTACAAGCAGGTAAAAATATAGGTCAGGCATAAAGGGTTCCAAGAGTTACAAGCTTTTCAGCCTGAACCAGATCCAAGAAGAGGTAGTATAGTAAACTTTATTTATTAACTTGCAGATCACTGCCTCCTGAACCAGAATACTGTTGTGGCAAAACCTGCCCTAAGCACGGCTTTATATAAAGTCTGAATCTATTGGCTACATCAAAAAAAAGAGAGCAAATGCTCATGATGGCATTAAAAAACATGAACAATGAGCATTTACTCTTAATGTGTCAGAGCTGATATTGTCCTTAAGTGCTGCGATTTTTTTTTAGTACTGGACAGAAGAAAAATCAAGTAATGTTAGGTGTACTGTTCTGATTTAGGTTACTTCAGAAACCATTTTGAGTCCGAAATAAAAACATTTATATTAAATTTGGTATAAGAAGTAATGCCTATAGATCCAGACTTTTTGTTCGCCCTAAATATTATCCTGAATGTTTTTTTTTCTGTACCTTCTGTACTTATTTTATTTTTTTTAAATAATTTTTTTATTTTAGTTTTTTGGTCATTCTTTCCTTACGCTACTGTTTGAATTTTCACATACACAAGAGGTGTTCAGGTCAAACCGGGACTTTTGATTGCGCTGAATAAAAGAACACAGCTTGGTGATTGCCTTTCGTGATCACACTTTCTGCCTTGATGGTGTCCACGCACTAGTGAAACACTGCAATAAGTGCATTAGTGTAACACGGGATTAGATAGAGAAATGGAGGTGGGTTTTACTTTCGTATATGTGTTCTGTTATTGTGCACAATGAAAAATCCCAGCTTGACTTGAACGCCCCTCATGCACCTTGAACGCACCTTGTTTAAGCGTTATGTTTACAGGACGGTAGTAATGTGTACTTCTAATGAACAAATAAGACACAGGTTAAAAGTATGAGTTGCTTTTTCTTGATGGAACACTTTCCACGTGCCGCTCTGTGTTAACACAGTATCTGTATATAAGGTACGTAATATGTCCCATGATTGAAAGCTGACTAATGCTTTATTATTATTTTGGTCCACATGAAGCTTAAGCTAAAGCACTTGTGGTTACTGTTGTCTTAATGCTGTTACTAAGCCTTGAATTATTCCTTATTAGCCAAGAACACTTAAAGAGGTTACTTGATGTGTTGTCAGAAATGCTGCCAATAATAAGTAAACATGTAGATTTTTTATTTATTTATTATTTTTTTTAAACAGTTTCTCATGAAGGATTTATTGCTAATTAGTGCTGGACTAAATGTCAATCGTTTGTTTTAATTTGAATTTTTAAAATCTAATAGAGTGCGATGGATCAAATACAAAGTAAATATTCAAAATGTCAAGACTTGATTTAGTCCTGTAATTAATTCAGTTCAAGGCTACTGCTGATGATTGCCAAGGTCGAGTGTCCAAGTGAACTTCTCAGGATATAAAATAATGTGTTATGGAGATGGCTTTTAATGCTTTTTTTTATGTGAATATAATCTACATTCTAACTAATGTTTACATTTGGGAACTGTTATAAAAAATAAAATGTGAGTGAAAGTTTGAGAGTTTTTATTTTTTTAATTTCTTATTTCAAGTTTTAGTTCTTGTCAATTGTTTAACTTTTGTCAAAATTTTGGATCATAATGCGCTGTTATGTCTTGTAGATTAGAGCGACTGAGGCTTGTAATGGTAGTATTCTGACAGAGAGCACGGCTGGGTCACGTGTCAATCATATTATTCCTTTACTCACGCCTTATATAGGATTAGCATTCTTTCAAGGGCATCGAGGCACCACAATGTCACGTGCATAGGAAGTAATGTAAGTAAGACTAAAAAAAAACAGCTACTTAATTTCTCTTTCCTATAAATCTTATTTGGTTGAAAGCTCCAAAGTGTCCCAATTACTTTGTCACCTGTTTAGCTATAATATGAGGGCTGTGCCAAAAGTATTGCAAGGGCCGGCACAACCCCTTTTATTAACTGACACAGGTGGCTCAAATTGCAATTCAACATATTCTCCTTCACAAGAGATGCATTTGCGCCATTGCTTAACCCAATTCTCGAATTCTCTTTTAAAATCTTCTTTGTCGCAGTTGATGTTCTCCCACTGTTACAAAATGTTTACAGAGATGACACTATTGATGAGAGCAACGTACACAGCTAAAGAAGGGGAAACCAGCATTGAAGACAAACCATGCAATGGGAGACCATCAACTTTCAGATTTTAATTTCAGGTGTTTATAGCAAAGGAATGTTGAATGGGAAAAAATGCTTTGGTTTAAAGTTTCATTTCATATGCAGCCAATCACTTTTTTAAATTAATTGAAGAGCAAATAAAAGAGTTAGCTATTAAAATGTAATTATTCTTGAACATATAGGCTAAGCATAACAACAATCAATAACCCATTATATTATAAGGCTCTGAGTTACTGAACGGAAGGTTGGTGGTTCAACCCGACTCCGCCCGGTTGTTGCTGTTGGGCCCTCGAGCGAGGCACTTCTCCAGGGGTGCTGTATAACGGTGACCCTGCACTCTGACCCCAGCTTACTAACAAAAAGCTGGCGTAGGCGTAGAATAGAAAATTTCTCTGTGCAGTAATTTATATGTGACAAATAAAGGCTGAGAAAAAGTTCACTTCTTATCCTTCGTGTTGCTGTTAAACAGCCCTGCCAGCTCTGGGGAGAGATGAAGTGATATGTTCTCCTCTGACCATCCGCTTCATTTCCTGGTGTGCAGGTATCCTGTGTAGTGTAGACCCATTCAACAACATCTTAAAATAGAAATCAATAGAAATAGATATATAACATTAATAGGTGTAGTGGTAAAGGGCTTCATTGAGAGAATCAGAGACAGGGTTTTACTGCAAAGCATGCCAGTGGATCTACAAACCGAGATTTGTGCCCAAGTCTCACCTACACCCATCGTGTCCATACTTTCAGCTGCACATTGTAGACTTGTATATAATAAAACATCCTTTTAGCACACTTAAGTGCTCGTGGTACTGTTTGAAATCACAGTATATAGGCTAATGGTTTAATAAACACAATATCCAATTAGCAGCGGCTCCCATTTAAGCCTCCTACTTCCTCTCCGAGTTTCTTCTTCCAGTCATCTCGGGTATCCATTCACCCTATACTTATAACCTTCCTTTTTTCATTCTGTTCCCCCACAGTCTCATTCTTCCAATTCTGCCTTTCCCTTCTTTTTTTTCTCTTTATCGCTCTCAATTCCATTTGTCTTCCTTCCATCTTCCATTCAATTTCTTCCTTCCTTTGTTTTTATTCTTTCCCTCCCTTCCTTTACTTCTTTCATATATCATTTCAATTCCTTCCTTCCTCCATCCCTTCCTCCCTTCCCATTCTGTTCTATTCCGTCTCTCCTTTTTCCCTTCCTTTTCATTCCTTCTTTTCATCTATCATCCGAATGTTTTCCTTCCCCCCTTCCTTCCTATATATTCCTTTCTTCCTTTCTTGTTCCTTTCTAGTTGCCTTTTTTCTTTCCACCTACTTTACTCTTGATTCAATAAATGACAGATTACAGAAGAACGAAATGGAAAACAGGAATAAACAGAGGAAATAGGAAGGAATTATTTTCTATTTTTCTTTCTTTCATTTATGTTAGTTTATTTTGCTTACTGTATGTCCTTTCACACTTGCCTCTATCCTTTTCTTGCCTTTCTCTCTTCCTACCTTAACTTCCTATCCTCTGTCATTTCTTCTGTTTATATAGATTTTATCTACCGTCCATTATGTCTCCTTAACCTTTTTTTATTCTTTCTGTTCTTAAATATATATATATATATACATATATATATGCGCCAAGCAATATTTTTAAATTAGCTTATCAATTTTAATGTCTGTTTTCTATAACTTTATTTATTTAATTTATTATTTTCCTTAGTAATTCAACTCATTGATCGACTCATCTTATTTTATTTGATTTTATAATATAGTTAATCTTGTGGATCTTAATTGTCTACTATTTTATTTGTAAAGATTTTATTCTTATATTCCTGTTATGTCCAATGTAAAGTGTCATTAGGTATTTAAAGTGTGTGTGTGTATTCTTCTTCTTTTTTCCAAACACAGTATTAGGAAATCTTAAGGAAAATTAAAATAGTATGATGTATATTTTATTAATATACTACAAATAATATTATTATACTGTATATATCTATATTTAACGTATAGCAAAAAAAATCATATAAAAATATTTATACACGTTTTTCTTTTCCTGAAGTGTGTATACATTTTTTTGACTGATACTGTGTGTTTGGGGGGAAAAGATAGGAAATACTATATGCTATCCCCTTTCCTGTCCTTTCCCCTTTTCTTTGTTTTTCATTTCATTCCTCTTCTTTCTTCCATTCATTTTCCCCTTCAATCCTCTTCTCTTTCATTTTACTGCCTTCTTTTTCACCCTCCAAAAATCTTCCCTTGTTGAACTTCCTTTATTATTGCAGTCTTTATACCTCACTATATATTGTATTTATTCTGTACTTTGTTTCTGCGCATATTTTTCTCATAGCATGATGAACACCCTACACACACACACACACACTTTTGCCCCTGCAGGAGCGGTCTGTTCCCATCAGCTCCTCAAACTGCTGAACCGTGCTCTCTCTGTGTGTGTGTGTGTGTGTGTGTGTGTGTGCACGCTGTGAGCTGCCACTGCAGGGGAAGACGCTGGGACAGGAGGCAGTGCAGGAATCAGCAGGGTGTCTCTGGATCTCTGTCCTGCATTAATATTCCGCTCAGGGGGACAAGCGCTGGCGGAGAGACGGAGTAACACACACACACACACACACACACTGGCCGAGTCGGTTCGGTTCGACTCGGCTCGGTTCGGTGAATCCGCCTGTGAGTCGTGACAGGAGGACAGGGGAGTGACCGGTGTTGCCGCCGGACCCTGAGGACAGCGCTGCGCTCGGGTCTCTCGTTAATGCGCACTTTCTCCGCCGTCGTCACCTCAGCGAGATGCGCACGAGGTAAGCCGCGTTCTCCTCGCGCCTCATTTCTAACACGCGCACGTAACCAATCAGCGGTTCCTCCTGTGACTAAGCAGATCTCTGCAGACTCATCAGGCTTTTGCAGCACTGCGTTACTGCGTGCTTTTCTGCACTGGACAGATGTGTTGATGGACAGGACAGAACAGGACAGGACAGATGTGTTGACAGGGCTTAGGTGTTGCTCAGTGATGCAGCAGTAAACAGCACAGCTTCATGGGAATTCCCAGCTGCGCGTGTGGAGCAGCACGCGAGATAATGCGCAGCAGAAAACAACGCGCTGGTCACGCTCGCGCCGCTGTGTCACGTCTGTAAAGGCGCGTTATAAGCTGCGTTATTAAAAGGAGGATCCTGTTCACATTGCTTATGACGTCATGTATCCCCTAAGAAAACACCTCGCTTTAGTGCACTTTCATGGTCTTTCATTTTTTTTAAATTGATTATATTTTGATATAATTATTATTATTATTAATACATTCAACCTATGTACAGTAGTCCAACTAGGGACGGTGGAAGCCAATGAAGATACCATTGTGTTTGCGACATGGTGGGACCTCCGGTCAACATTTACATGCTACTGGCAAATTTGGGAGCACCAGTTAAACTGGAGTGTGGAAGGAAACCGGAGGAAACCCACCAGACACAGGGAGAAAACAGACCCCAAGGTGGGAATTGAACCCGGACTCTGGAGGTGCGAGGCAAGAGTGCTAAATCCACTAAGCCACTAAATTATTATTGTTATCCTGCAAAATGGTAGCTCAAATGTAACCCAGTTTGTAAATCCAATGCTGGATCACTACAATTGCACACTGCTGTATTAGGTGTTGAAACAAACACAAACCAAAAAAAATTCATCAAGCTGAGAAAATTTTAAAGCAAACTACAGGTTGGTGGATGGATGGATTTGCATCGACCAAATGATGGGTTTCCTGTTGAGTCTGGTTCCTGTCAGGGTTTTAAAGGGAGTTTTTTTCCTTGCCGGCGTTGCCCTTGGCTCGCTCATCTGGGACAAACGGATCATTTAGATTAATGCATAATTACTCACACCTTTCATACTCATTTTCATAATTTTCTTTTAAATCTGTAAAGCTGCTTTGAGACAATGACGATTGTTTAAAGTGCTCTGCAAATAACATCGAATTTAATTGAATGAAATTGAGTTGAATTTATTTAAATTGAATGGATTTTAATTAATTTGATGGATAGATTTATTGGTGGGATGTAGTGGGAAGTAAGTAAGGAGGATTTCCAAGGGCCCCTTGAGTGATAGGTCCCCTCACAGTCAACCCCCCCCAGACTTTTAAATCTTTCTCTTTGATAAATAAATATTCATTGTAATAGTTGCACGTTTGCTTATGTTTTTAGATGCTTGCCACAAATCTTTTTAAAATAGATTGCTGAACAGGCTGTGTTAATTAATTGTCTTAATTTCATACATTAAAAATCACCTGCTTTTACATAAATAAATAAAAAAAATCCCTAAAATTAATAGAATTTCTTGCACAATTGCTTAGTGATTAGAAATGTCACCTTGCACCACGAGGGTCCGGGTTCTATTCCATTCTATTCATGTCTGTGTGCATGGAGTTTGCATGTTCTCCCTGAGCTTGTCAAAAGAAATGCAGGTTAGGCTACTTGGATTTCCCAAATTACAGTCACAGTAGTGTGTGAATGAGCATGTGGGTGTGAGTGTATGGATTGGCACGAATCCAGAATGTACCCTGCCTCGTGCCCTAAGTTTCTTGGGATGGGTTTCAGGCCCCCTGCAACACTAAAAAATAAAGGATAAAGCGGTATGATGAGTGAGTGACTGAATACAATATTTTGTACATTACGTTCAACAAGGTTGGAAAATTTCATTTTATTCATCTTTAAATTATATTCATCTTTCGGTAAGTGCATCATCCTGGTCAGGGTCACAGCAGAACTGGAACCAGTCCCAGGACGCCTGGTCACGAGGTGGAAATAAATCAATGAAAATGACAAAATGTTAAGCACTAAGCAAAGAACAGGACAATAAATTTCTCCCAGTACAGGGCCACGGTGACTGAAGGTATTATTTGGTCTGGGATAGGTTTCAGCATTATCCAGTAAAGCGTAACTGAACCAGACGCTAGGTTTTCCTGCAAAAGAAAACAAAGCATTGGGTTTAAGTGGAAACTTATCTGCAGCTTCATATCAACCACTCTAAAGAATCGAACAGTGGCGGCTGGTACAATTTTTTAAAAACTTTTAATAATCGCCTTTAAATAGCCATAAGAAGTGCTGGAAAATCACAGAGTGTAAGCTCGGGCCGCGATCACGTCTGCTGCTTAATTAGAAGATCAGGTGGATCTGGTCCAAGCTCTTTAACTTTTTATTCTTTCTTCCTCTGATCGCCTTGCAAAGAGGTATTTTAGCAAAGAAATTACAGATTTTTCTTTCATATTTAGCTGGCTTCCATGTCCATCACTATTCAATACATTAACTAACAAACTGCAGACTTACTGTAATAAGACCTAATAAGACTTGTTGTGAATGGTCCAATCACATGAGCCCAAATATTTAAAAACAATATTGATTCGCTAAGAACAAAAGTGGGAGGGTTCGGGGGTGCACAGTGCTGCGCCCCAAGGATGATTTGAAAAAAATTAGAGAAAAATTTACGTGCCTACATTATTAAAATAAATAATTATTAAACATGTTAAAGTAGCATTCTTCTCTGCCTAACTTTAAGAGGGCGGCGCCTCAGCGTCCCTTATTGACCGGCCGCCACTGAATATGAAATGATCCAGGATATTTAAAGAGATTATTAATAAGTATTGAGTATGACAATAAAAACTGTATTACTTATAAACAGTATTGTATCGTGTGTATAAAACACAAACACAGTGTAAAGTCATTTGCACCTAAAAAAACACTTTAAAAAAATCCAAATCAGGTTGGATTAAAAAAAAAAAATTTAAATACACAGGACACACACACATACATTTGCACCTGCTATAGGTCTCATTTTTATATTTGTGCCTCTTTACAGTACAAAAATTACATGAAGATGTCTTATAGTTGTAATTAGGAATATAATTTTTATTTTCAATATCTTTTTATTATAGCAGGGGACTGAACAATTTCATTGGCATACAGCGAATAAAAATTTTCTGTATTCTAAATATAATGTACTGTTATAGTTTTCTAAAAGTAGTTCCAAAGTAGATCAAACTGCTAACTTTATTTTTATTCTGCAAGAAATTTGCTTTGCAATGCGCAGCATTTTCAGCATTTAAATGAACTGATCCTAACCGAATGCGGGTTAAGGTGCGTGTACGTCTGGAAGCTGTTTAAAAGATGTTTGCGTCAGTGGAAAGCCAAGTGAATACGTTTTTGAATTTTATGAATTTGTTTTAGTCAGCGAAAGCTGTTTGGAAAGAGTCAACCCATAATATCGGCCTTGCCTTCGGCCTGCGTTCAAAAGCATATTTGTTTATAATATTGGTAATATTTTTGTGGGGCTGGAACGGATTATCTGCATTTCTTATGGGAAAAGTTGCATCACAATGGAAATTTTCTCACTAAGAATTCGCCTCCAGAACAGATTAAATTCCTATACCGAGGGTTCACTGTAATTGTAATAGAAAGATTTTTGCGAATATTACACATTTTTTTAAAGACTCCTGCATGGGAGAGCCTCACACCACAGAGGTCACATCATGAGGAAGATTTTAAGCTCTGTTTTATTCTTAGGATTGTGTGTGTGTGTGTGTGTGTGTGTGTGTGTGTGTGTGTGTGTGTGTGTGTGTGTGTGTGGACGTCCCAGTTTATGGAGATAGTTTTTATTACTTTAACCATTTCTGTTTCGTTTAAAACACCCTGTGCCAAACCATGTGTGTCATATTTTACACTAAGCTTTTAGCTGCTTTCCTTTTTTGTTGGCAAACATGCTGATGGAATGAATTACAACAAAAGAGGGGTTTAATCTGACCACCACACACAATGTTGTACTTCTGATGACACTGAGTGAAGTTCAGCTGCTGCATTTTGTCAGGAAATGCTTTTACCTTGTGATGCTTTCAAACGGCTTATGAAAATGCTGTAGAACCGGGATAGAAGAGAGAAAGAGAGAGAGAGAGAGAAAGAGTCATGTTAAAAAGTTAGTTCTATGTGTTTTTGTGTAAATTATAATAAAGGTCTTTTGATCATAACAGGTCCTGATAGGCAAATACTTCAGACGGACAAGAACAGCTTTTTTCTCTGTGCCATTACTTATTTCACAAAAATGAATTCAATAATTTGTAGATCCACCTCTAGCAGCAATAACTTGAAGTTGCTTCAGTTCATTGAGGTTTTTGGGAAATCACTTATGCACAGCTCTCTTAAGGTCCCGCCACAGCAGTTTGACTCGGCCATTCCAAAACCTTGATTCTTTTCTATTTCAGCCATTCGGCTGTAGATTTACTGCTGTGCTTCAGATCATTGTCCTGCTTGCATGACCCTGTTGCATGACCTGTTGTACACGCCCTCACCCCGGACTGCTGCGGATATGTTTGCTCTGTTTTATCTCATAGTGGAGCTCCACATGACGGCTTGTTATTATCGCCACGGAACATATGAACCACTGTGGATCAAGTTAAGATAAACGACCTTTGCAGAGTGATTTGAGTGACACAGTTGTAAAGTTGAGATTTCACTGTACCACTTTTCCTTTTCCTACTCTGTTAAAAAAAAATCTATAAATAATGCACTATCTTAGAAAACTCATAAATTGAGAAAGAGCAAACTGGTGGAGATAAAACCTAAATATTTGGTACTCGGATCTGTATCACTGATTGTTTGCACGGACTGACTGACGTTGCTTTTCTAACCATTTAAGCTGACAATAGAGCGACATTTACAACATGCCCACGACTGCACATAAATAAAAGCCAACCTACAGGAACATTTTCCTACAAGCATGGTGTTCAGCTAATTAGCTAAAACGCTGCTGTTTTCACTTTGACTTTCACTTTTCACTGTGTTCACTGCAGCGCAGTTAAAGTTTATACATTATTGGCTTGAGTTCACTCTGCTACCCTACATTAATGATTATTATATTTAATAAAGATAAGTAATTAAAGCAGTACAGTATGTGAGTTTGAGGGTGATGTCAGTGTTCAATCTTGCTTATGCATATCGACACACACCTTTTGGAACGGAGGGCGAGAGACCCTGGTGCCATTTTGTGTGCAGCTCCCCAAGGTGCCCATTGTTTCAGGCAGCAGATGCTGCAGTAAAGTCCACTGGTGTAACACAGGGACCTTCTGACTGGCACAGCAAGACCACACTCATGCTGGAAGATCACATCAGGAAGAAACATTCTTGTGCTCAAGTTTCAGCCATGGATGTGTCCAGTATGTGGAACCTTACTACAGTACCATGTTGTTTCGTAAAACATCAACCCAGGTCCATGATGTTAACAATGCTTTGGCTCCACTATGAAAAAAGCGACCAGTTTTTGTAGAAAAGATGTTTGTTTGTTGTCGTCTTTAACGTGCATGAGATCATGTACAGCAGGTAGCAGTGTTCCCTCAGCTCCAGGGTCCAGAGTTGGTTCCAGATCTCGAGTTACTGCACGTTTGTTCTGTGTTTTCTTCGGGTTCTCCTGTTTCTCATGTACTTATGAACTGCTTAGTGATACTATTTATGAATGTCTTCAGTAAGTCTGACACATGGTTAAATAAAAGCAAAATACACACAGTAGATTAAGTATGGGCGTGTGGAGCGATTTTGCCCAGAAATGATGTAAGCATATTGTATTTGAGTAGCTTGACTTTATAGGGCAATGCTCCTGTCCTTTCTAATGACGGCTGCCTGTTCAAATCGATGCTCTTGTTGTTTGGTAAAGCATGCCACAAATACTAATCTCTCTCTCTCTCTCTCTCTCTCTCTCTCTCTCTCTCAAGGTTGTGGATGCTTCTTCTGAGCCGTGTACCTGGTTAACAAACGTCCACCCTGTCAACATATTCCAAGCTCTTTCTGAGAATCTGTCCAAACACAATTACAGTCTCAGAGCAGTCCCTTCATGGACAAACAACCTCCCAACAATCCTTTTTGAAAATCTTAAAAACTAGCATCCATCTCCTGGCCCCGGCCACCTACCACCAGCAACCATTCGGCCGTCTCTCGCCACAGCGGTCCTGCCATCCAGGCCCCGCTCCCAGCAGGCGCCCAATATGGCGCCCCAGGGGCGGGAGCACCTGGTGGCACGGGAGCAGCAACAGGGTGCGCGAAGACGAAGCCCACATCTCCGCCACACGCTGAGCCCTGAAAACCTGCGGAGTCTAGCCGAGCGTGGCGGCACTGACGCGGCAGCAGCAGGACTGACTAGAGCTAACAGTGACACGGACCTGGTCAGCTCACAGAGTCGCTCTTCTCTCACAGCCTCTACGCTGGAGTTCACCCTCGGGCGTGGACAGAACCTAGTCATCTCCTGGGACATCAAGGAGGAGGTCGATGCTACCGACTGGATCGGCCTCTATCACATCGGTGAGAGTTAATGAAGTTATGACTTACTCTTCAGGTTCATAACATTGCAGAACCTTTAAGAAGCGTGTTATAAACAAATGTAAATTTAATAAGTTGATTGATGAAATAGTACTGTTCCGTGCAGAACTGGTTAAGACTGAAATCCTTCTGAAACTTGGTTTGGGTTTAAACTTGATAAGAATGGATTAAATGTGACCCATAACCTTGGTCACAATGCTTACCCTATATGGTATTGCCCTTTGACATCAGAGATTCAGTTTTAGATCAGGGTATAGATCAGGTCTGCAATCCTGGAGCCTCAGTGCTGAAACTCAAGCCTTTCAATCACACTCATGGGAAGCCTGAATGTCCCTGAGCTGGCAAAGCTACCATTCTCCTGATGCCATTTAACCAGCGTTTCCTCACAGGAGAAGGAGAAATGAAGGACTTGATTCAAAATAATAAAAGCTCTACTTTTGACAAACTTTGAATGCGGAACACTCAATCCCTCCCCATTTCTCAATTTAAGTAATACTACAATCGCACTCGCTAACATAATGGGGGAAAAAAGAAGAGTGGGCAAAAACAGGACGAGCGGGCAGAGAGAGCGAGCAAAAACAACCATCTGGGCACCTTGCCGTAGGTTATTGACCCGTAGGCCTCACAACTTCATTACCCTCACAAGGGGCTCGTCCCTAGGGTGCTCTACATTTCCGCAACTAAGCAGACATTCAATGATGGCATCAATATGATCTGCCTCTTACATTGACAATAAATTCAGACTTATGTAAGCATGTGTGGGTGTCGGCACAGCATAAGGGGCAGATTTAGCATTATGAGCCAGGTGTCCATGCAGCCACTGCATTTTTAATAACTTGTGCAGGCTGTATGGTTAAGTTTATCTTTACCACTCTGTTCTTTTATCATACTTTTAGAGATTCTTATTTGTGCTATTTTGCCCTTATAGTACAGTCTAGTAGTCAGTTTAGCAATTACTATGTTATTATGTTAGTATTATAATTATAATATTATTATATTATATCCGTTGATTGACATCTACCGCAACTTTAGTTAGTAAAAGCTGTACGATCTGCAAAGTCTAAAACATTCACATGGCCACATCATGTACTGTAGCTGTTCCTTTCTAATTAATTGTGGGTGCGTTTAATAAAGTCGTGTTAAAAAAATGACACGTTTTCCTGTTAATTTAAGTGATTTTTTTAAGTGACATCATTACATGTGCTAGATCTAGGTAACTAGTATTCTATTAGCACTACATGATAGCCATTAGAACAAATTATCACTATCACTAAATAATGTTACTGTTAATGGAAAAAGTTGTTAATGATACAAATCAAATAAAAAGTACTAGAGGCTGGGATTCACTTATATCTTGTTGACAAGTTCTGATATTTTTGCTCTTTGAGAAACAGGACATTGCATTTCAACATATTCTTTGGCTATATTCTTGATACCAACATATTGCTTTGGTATCAATTTATTTTCTTTAGACTGGAACCTACTGTATTATATAAAAAACAATCAATAATTTGTAATGCAAATACTTATCATGTGATTAAAAAACTGTCTTAGTGATTGCTTTTAACCTGAGCACTTTAGATAAAACTCAGTTGCTGAAAACACCTCAAGGCTGTATACTAGGATCAATTTCATTTACATTACTAAAACATTTTCTGTTTATTAATTAACACGGGTTTGTTTGTTCTATTCAGTCAGTTAAACCGACTTTTTGCGATTCGAAAGTGTATTTGTCAAAATTCAGACAACTGTTCTGGATGTTTGCGCCGAGCCAGCCCGTCCAGTCCGATCCCACAGAAATGTCAAGGCAGCTAAACTTGCTATAAAAAGTCAACGCTAGCCATGATAGAACATTTCCTGATTATCATACTGTATAAGTATCAACAAGTTTTTAAATTATTGTAATTAGTCTTGAATTCATGAATTAATAAAAGACAACATGTCCACCAGCATGTGGACCCTTATAATTAATAATTTTCCTGTTAGATGAGACCTGTCCATCAAACGTTTGGGACTGCAAGAATCGTGGTGTGAACGGCACACAGTGTGGTCAGATTGTCTGGAGGCTGGAGCCTGGCCCGTACTTCCTGGAGGGTCAGTATGGCTGCATTTTACTTTTAAAGGCATTTTTTTTTTGTTAAGTCGTTTAAGAAATATATTACTTATGTTTTGACTTTTAGCTGAGACCAGAATCTGCTTCAAATACTATCATGGTTTGACTGGAGCCTTGAGAGCCACGACGCCATGCATCACTGTCAAGAATCCTCGATATTCGGTCTGTCCTTTTTAGCGTTAATGATTATAGAATCTGTGTTTAAAAGGAATTACTGTAATAGTTATACATTCATTTATATTTATGCATTCCTGGTAAATGTTTGAGCTCAAGACAAGCATTACACTTCATCCTGTGTATCTGCCATTTACAATTTCAGGCTTATTTTCACATTTATATCTTCATATAAATAGACATATGAGAAGCAAAGTATTTTTTAGCTTCAACAACCAGATGTACAACTTTCTGTGATACACAATGAAATAATTAATAAAATGTGTGTGTTACAGTATGTAGTCAGAGCATGCATGTGTGTGTAAACGGAAAAGAAGGAGTGAGAGATGAAGGCAGCATTAGAAAGTTTCACATATTGATTTCGGTGTGTTGTCTAGGCTGACAGCCAAAGCGAAGGACAGCTGAGTGCAGACACGAGCCGAAAACTGCTCAGCTTCACTCTGTCAGGTCAGCCGGGTCCGGGACAGTGTGTGTGTGTCTGTGTTATAAAAAAAAAAAAAACAATACACAAATTCTGCATTATATTTATAAAAATTTTGTTTCAAAAATGTTATAACATAGAACTGTTATATTATACCACATCACTTTGCACATTACTTTGTGATATACTGTATCCCATCCTACATTAATATTATGTTGGTATTGAAATATTGTTTATTATGGTTTATTACTTAGAATTGTTTTATCTCTTTTATATTGAGTCAGTCTCAGGTATTGATTATAACACTGTGTCTAAATCTGCAGGTTACAAAGATTTCTGTAAAAGCATTCAAAAAAATATCTTTTAGTGCTAAAATATATCTACAAAAACATCGAAATATATAAAAAGTGAAATGTGTATTAATTTAGACGATGCAAGAGAAACAGTTCAGTATAGGTGAGGGATTTTGGACCTTATTGATGTATGTTACTCAACATCGTTTTTGACTGTGCTGTGATCTGAATCGTTGTAGATATCCGAGCTCTGGGTTTAAAGAAAGGCATGTTTTTTAATCCTGACCCCTACCTAAAGATGAGCATTCACCCAGGTAAAAGGAATGGGTTCCCTACCTTCTCCCACCATGGCCAAGAAAGACGATCCGGGATTACGACCAATACTACAAACCCTGTGTGGCATGGAGAGGTCGGGCACACATACAGTACACACACATACACATTTTCTTTTTTTTTTCTTCCTTTTTTTTTTTTTTACAGATAATGAGTAATTATTGTAATGTTGTAGCAATGCATGAAATATGAGGTTTTAAACAATTAAAACTGCCTCCACAGTAAAATCGGCAGCGCCTGCGTGATGCTGTCATGTTAATATCGTCCACAATGTCTACGAAATGTTTCTAGCACCTTGTTTAATATAAGGCATGAAAAATTAAGGTGGTTCTGGAGGCAAAACAGGTCCATCCCATTACTAGCAATATGTACCTAATGTAACCAATTATAATTTAGGAGTAAGGTTTTATAATCTTTTTTAAGACATCATCGCTGTCATTGTCTATACCACTTGATCTTGTATTCAGGGTTACAGGGGACCTGGAGCTTAATCCAGGGCACGAGGCGGGGCATACACTGACCGGGGTGCCAATCCATCGCAGGGCACACACACACACTACAGGCAATTTGGGAACGGCAGTTCGCCTAACCTGTATGTTTTTAGATTGTGCAAGGAAACTCACTAAGCATGGGAAGAACATCCGAACTTTATGCACGCAGACCTGAGGCGGGAATCAAACCCAGGCCCTGGAGTTGCGAGGCGACAGTGCTAACCACTAACCACTATAATTTAGTTTAGAAATAAAAAGACAAAATTGTACTTCAAATTAAAATTTTATTTGTCACATACACAGTACGATATGAGTGAAATGCTTATACGACTGCCTGTGACCTTAAAAAAAGATTATCAATAAGAAATAAATTATGGAATAAAATAAGAAAAAAATATAGAAAAACTTTAGCTATAGAAAATATAGTTAGAGAAGATAAGAACAAAATATAAAATATAAAAAACTTAGCTGTACAAATATAGAAAATATAGACAACTTTGTTTGTGGAAATTGAAATAGAATTTGAATAGAAATGTCTGGGCAGTGTGCAAATATGCATGATGTGTCGAACGATAACCTTTATTACCATAACCTAGACGTACTCTTACTCATCTCACCAAAAACAGACAATTTTTGTTTTCCTGTTATGTCTCACTCTTTGTTTGATCCTGTGTTTCCTTTAGAGACACACTTTTGTGTCTCTGATAACTGATGTCCTGGTGATCGAGGTTAAGGACAAGTTTGCTAAAAGTCGTCCGATCATTAAGCGCTTTCTGGGTCAGCTAAACATTCCTGTTCAGAGGCTGCTGGAAAGACATGCATCAGGGTCAGTGCAGCTCTTCCCCTGCTAATTTATTTTTTACGACATGATGCAGCATTTTTAAGCAGGAAAGTCTCATAAAAATAGTTTTAATCTGTAAATGGATTTCTCACAGGAACCAGTCTCTGAGCTTCTCTCTCTGCCGTCGCTTGCCTACTGATAATGTGAGCGGTCAGCTGCAGTTTAAAGTGGATATCACCTCGACTAACCAGGATGGTAAGATTACAAATGCTTACACATATGCACACACATACACACATACTGTATTCGATTACAATTAAGTGGATACTGAATCAGATTCTGATGCATAGGTTCATATTTCCAGTGTCGCTTTTCCATTCAGACCACGTGTCAAAGTTAGTTACATACTGCAGTAATGGATAGTTAAATAAACTTTTTAAATAACTATGCATATTTTTATACCCCAGATGTCACCCCTGAGTCAATACTTGGGGCAGCAGCCTTTAACGCACCCCCTGGTACCCCTTCAGATGATGAAGATTTGCCTCATGCCCTTCCTCCCCCTTCTGGCGTTCTCTACCCCGCCCGCTCCCAGAGTTTTCGTCGCAGCGATGATTCAGGTGGTCCTCTATCACCCGATACCGAGATTTGCCCCAGTGCTTTGGATGAAGAAGCTCTCCCATCACTTAGCATACTTCAGAGAACGTTTAGCGACCAGCTCGATGCCATCGAGGCTCCCAAAGGACCCGGTGAGCGCCCAATGGGCGCGGCATCTCCAAAACTGAGCTCCAGCTTCCCCACCCATACCCGCCTCAGCGATATGCTCCACATCGACTCTGATGAAGATGAGGAGAGGTCTGCAGGAATCGATCCCATAACACCTACTCTGAATGGCCTTACTAGATGTCCAGTAATGCTTCACAGATCTGCTGAACAACCCGAGGAACTGGAGGAGCCGCTAGAAGAAGTTGGGCTGGAGTCAGAGGTGGAGACTTTGAGTTTAGGCACTGAAGTGGCTCTGGAGCCAGAGGTTCCGCCTAGTTCTGTGGCTCCACAGGTAGAGACAGCAAGTCTGATGGAGAGACAGGGTGAAGGAGAGGGAGAAGAAGAAGAAGAGGAAGGACTGGGACCCAGTGAGGAGTTGGCCACAGAGGTGGATATCTCCTCCATGGCATCGGACTGTGGTCCCATGCCTATATCCGCTGCTCAGGTAAGTTTTATCATACAAATAAAATTAGGACCAAAACATTAAAAACAAAACACTCAGAGTTCCTTCTAGTGTTCGGTCTTTTAAGCGCTATTGTCCCTGTATTTATCTGCACCCTTTATTGGTCTAAATACCCAAAGGGAAAACATTCAAGTATTTCACACTCCCCTATGAAAGCTTGAATTGTACCCATTGTTGGTGTACAGTAGAAGAACTAACAGTCTTCAGCTTTCTCTGTAATTACATGTACAAGGAAGCAGAACAAGGGGCGGAGACGGCTATAGATCCCGGGGGAGGGGATCTCTCCGATGACCCGCCCACAACCTATGAAGTCACTGATGCTGGAGGTGAACCTCCTCCAGCTGATCAGTTCGAACTCCACACACCTCCTCCAGAGTTATTGGCCAATGAGGATGAAGAGGATGTTGAGGAGGACACGATGTCCCGAAGGTGGAGCCTGGAGGCAACAGCGGGTGTATCGCAGGAGGAGGACGAGGAGGAGGAGCTACTGCATTCAGGGGAGGGTGGGTCTGTGGATTCGGAGACTTTTGCTACGGACACTTCTACAGATCCAGGTAACAAAACAAAACTTAAATAATCGAATTATATAGTGATAAACGTATATAAGCATTTGAGGAGTATCAAATGTCCATGTAATTATAATAAAGCACCAACATTATCGACAAATGAAAATAAATTATTTGTGGGCGTTTTAGACTTTAGCTGCAGGTTTTGGAAGTTTAAACGAACAGAACAAACTGAAAGAACGCCATATTAACTCATTTTGGCAAAATAGTTTATTTTTTGTCACAAAATGTTTAATTTGAAAATTGTTATATAACTTTATTTTAGAAGCTTTGAGCTTCACATTTTAGACAAACCACAACACGTCGTGTCAGCTTTTGCCTGTTTTCACGCTATGAACACAGAACGTATCTCTCATTTCTGTCATATCATCAGTGGAAGGGAACTAGGACTTTATATATGCAAACAAAATGTGCAACAAAACGTAGTTTAAAATGACATTGTAAAGTAACCACAACTTCAACTGCAGGCTAAATGATCTATTGTGACGAAACGGAGATTGTGAGAGATGAAGTTATAGCTTTTTGCAAAATCAAACAAAATCCACACTTATATACCCCAAAAAACTGCCATTATATTGTGGAATTTGTTCTTTCAAACACCATTAAGACCCAGAAAACATCAGTTTGCACAACTTTTTCCAAAATTATTTGGATTTTTTTTTCTCAAAACTGCAAAAATGGAGTTAACTCAATTTTTCTCAGTTAACTCAATTTTTCGTATGTTACCTGCAAAAAAAGAACATTGTCATATTTTGTGCTTTATCCATTTTTATCTGTTTTTTTTTTTTATTTTGATAATGAGTGTATGAGCATGACTTTTCCGCAGGTCCCGCTCAGCTAAACGGGCATCAGCAGGTTCATTCTCTTCCCTCTGTAAGACAAGACATCCATCGGTACCAGCGTGTGGACGAGCCGCTTCCACCCAGTGAGTGTGTGTATGTGTTTATGTTTGTCTGCATGCCCACGCATTGCCAAGTGTGTTTGGTTTCTTACAGCTGCATACATTTGTCTCTTTGTATGCTTATGTATGAGTCAGCAAAAAAAAGGGAGAAGAAAATCAGCGTGATGTATAATTTATTCATATTAATAATATTATTTAAAAAATGAGGTATAATTGCTAAAGCTAAAATGCTAGTTGCTATCAAAACTAAAAAAAACATCCTTTTTTTTATTAATCCTTTTTGAAATTTTATTTATTACATGCTTTTCGCTCCATGTATTACTACACATGCTTCACCGTGTTGAAATCCTCAGCCCTCGCTCATTGCCTTGCATTTTCCTTATCCCGCCTACCTACATCCCACAGACTGGGAGGCTCGGATCGACAGTCACGGCCGTATCTTCTTTGTTGATCACGTGAACCGCACCACCACGTGGCAGAGACCCACAGGCCCTCCTGCTCCTCAGGGCCTAACCCGCTCCAGCTCCATCCAGCAAATGGAGCAGCTCAACCGCAGGTCAGAACTCCATCATCACCATAAACATCACGCATATCTGCTGAAGAAGCGAGAAGAGGTTTTGCTCAGCCTTGTGTGTAGGAGCTGAAGTCATGATGAGCTGTGTGACTGGGCAGGGAACACCAGAACACTCATAACTGCTTAAAGAATCTACATCTCATCTTGCTTTGGAATAAAGTACCATGTATTAAAAGGATCATTTTATATGTAAAACCTTATTTGCTGATGTCATCACGATAAATAAATTCTGTATTGATGTGCCAGGTTTTAAACCAATACAGCATTAAACGCTACAGTTTTTGCCCTTTTTATAGAAAATGACCTGTGATGTTGCTTAGCAACCAAAGCATCCTGTTAGCAGATAACATGCTGTGGCAGAAGACACAAAAATGATTTAAAATAACTAGAATTATACTGTACAGTGCTGGCTTAAAATAAAGCAGGTCCTAGCTGGATTTCACAATGCTGACCTGATATTTAATATCTTACATATTTGGAATATTGTTTAATACTATTAACATAAGGTTGTGTCTGGTGTTCCGTCAGGTACCAGAGCATCCGCAGAACGATGACCAGTGAGAGAAGCTCAGAGGAACAAAGGGCAGACATTCTTCCTGCTGATGATATGGAGATACTGTCCCACTCCATCTCTGGTGAGCTACGGATGGCGTTAAGCATGATAAGAGGTTTTGTGTCACGAGTGAAGCGCAGGATGTTATAGGGTTACGCAGTGCTTAAATTATGTTCTTCTGAGTTTTCTAAACTTCCCGAGGAGACTTCAAGACCTGGCATTGAGGATTGAGCTCAAGCCGTTCTGCCAGCACTTACATCTAATTGCGTATTTTGTGCCTGCCAGACTACCGGAGAGACGGCTCTTTGGCTCAGACCAGCTCTCACTCTCGCCTCGCCCTGCTGCTCCAGTCTCCAGGAGCCAAGTTTCTCTCCAGTCCTGACTTCTTCACTGTGCTGCATTCCAACCCTGTGAGTGCAATATACACACACATTTGGATATCACACTCGAATTCTGGGAACACATTGTTCTAATAAAAGTGCTAATATAGTTTACAGAACCAATCAGTGATGTAAGGGGAATGCAGATGGCAGTGCAAGGCGTATGCTTCGTCATCTCTTGTTATTGTGTCAGGTTTAATTTACCGATCTGTTGGACGTCCTGTCAGAGGATGGAAGGAAGCGCAGTTTTAAATGGATGAATTTTTATTACTCGTGATGAGTAGATAAAACAGGATGGAAATAGATAATGGATGGAGCGGTGGTGCAGCGGGTAGCTCCAGGGTCCCTGTTTCAGGCTGCGTTTGGTTTAATGTCTGTCTCGTTCTCTTTGTGTCTGAACATCAGGATACGTATCATCAGATACGGTTCCCTGTGTCTCATCATCCTGTGTGTATTCCCACCTCACACTGGGCGCTCCAGACCACGATGAAGATTTTAATGAGGATAAATGAACGCAAATATTTCATCTTTGAATAATTTATATGGTGGGCGTTCAAGTCAAACCGGGACTTGATGAAGATGATGAAACTTCTCATGAATGTGTAAACCGGGATGAAGTTCACAGAAGACTTCAAGCGTAGTACGCTGATGAGACCTATAGTTGCGGTAACGAAAGGGAGCCGTATTTTTGTAAATGAAAGGCCTGGTCGAGGCGTCTCAGAGCTTCGAGCGAGTGGAACGCCTGATCCTGATGAGCAATTTGCAGAAAATACTCTTCTGTTTGTTGGAACTGTATTATATTTGTAGTAAAGTAATTATCGTCATTTTAATTATGATCAGGATTTAGTTTTTCTTAATTAAACATAAGCAGATGTGTTTTTGCTTTACTACCTGCTGACTGGATTTTATTATCACACCTTATGTCACAAACTCCTGTTTTATATTCAGTCATGATTGCATTGATTGTTTTTTACTGATTGGTTAGTTTACTAATTGATTTTTCTTCACTGCAAGTGATTAAATCACTCATAGATTAATTGTTTAGGTGATTAACTGGTTAATTTTATTTATTTATTTTTCAATTACCTTTATTATGGCATTTGGCAGACGCTCTTATCCAGAGAACATTACATCTATTTTACATCTGTCTATCTTGCATATCTTATTATACATTTGAGCAGGTGAGAGTTAAGGGCCTTGCTCAAGGGCCCACAGTGACAACTTGGTGATGGGGGGGTTTGAACCTGGGACCTCCCAATCCGTAGTCCAACGTGTTAAGCACTGAGCATTCTTCATCCATTTCTCTTTCTGGTTTATACCCATCTAAATGGTAAAAGACTTGATCCCTGCTCTCTTTTACACCAGACAGGGGACAGGGGTAGCTCAGTGGTTAAAGCATTGGACTACGGTTCGGAAGATCCCAGGTTCAAACCCCACAACCACCAACTTACCACTGTTAGGCCCTTGAGCAAGGCCCTTAACCCTCAACTGCTCAGATGTATAATGAGATAAAAACTGTAAGTCGCTCTTGGATAAGAGCGTCTGCCAAATGCCTAAATGGAAATGGAGAATAACGCTTCAGTCAAATGCAAAGTGTAAAAGTATAAATCTAGAGATGGGATCTTTACAGTGCACAAATTTTATTTGCAAAAAGTTAATCGTACGGAGAATTTCAGGAGTGTAGTAGTACTTCTGTTGTCTCCCTTCTTGTCTAACCAACAGTGTAAAGGCCTCCCCGTTTTTAGGTCATTTAACATTCATTTTCGAATCAAAACAAAACGACTCGACATCCAGATGTGCTCAGCTTATTGTATTATAAAAGTCTTCTCATTGACAGTGTGTACCACTTATCCTCTTATATCCTCCCGTACATTGTGTTTAATCATTATTATTGTGTGATGCATAAGGTCAGAACAGACTGATACAGAACACACTCGCAGATAATCAGAATCGGCATAAAGAGAATAAAACACAATATAGAACAGAAAAATAGAACAAATCATTATTAGTCAAATAATTAATTACACTTTTCCTTCCTTTTGATTATGTGAGAATAATAATCATACATAAACAGTGATGTATACAAGCTAATGTTTATAATCTTATATATTTATAAGTGTTGAGTGTTCAAGTCAAACCAGGACTCGAGATATAGACGGTATACATCTGATTGACGTTTACAAAAGACTTTAAGCGCCTACAGTGAGGAGACTCTGACTCTCAACACAAATGTTTTAAAGAAGGCCATAAATGATGATCTCGGTCGATGTGGCTCGGAGCCCACATCAGTCGTTCCTGTGATCATTTAGCGAGTGAAACGCATGATCCTTGCAGAAAAAGACGCATCTGTCTTCTGTGTGAACTGTACACACAATCATTCACCAGCACCACTTACAGAACATTACAGGCTGCTACATTCCAGTATAGTCCTGACCTCGATCCAAGACATTTACACATGTTTAAGTCATTTAAGGAGTTCCTGGAAGGCCGGCGGTTCAGACGTGAGGACGATCATGTCTCTCGCATACTAAGAAAACTTCAAAATAGAAAACTACGTGCATTAGTGTAGCAGGGTGTGTCAAGTGTGTCAAGTCCTGGTTTACTTGAACGGCCCTCATCCTCTTCCTCAAACATCACTAGAATTGACTAAACATATGATATTATGATAGTAATATGATAGAACAATATTTGAGTATTATATAATTCATTTTAGTATTATATAATTTATTTTAATTCCATTAAAAATGTCTGTTAATAACTTGTTCTCGTAACGTGATTGTCTTTCAGAGTGCCTATCGCATGTTTACAAGCAACACGTGTCTGAAGCATATGATCAGTAGAGTTCGGCGGGACGTGCAGCACTTCGAACGTTACCAGCACAACCGGGACCTGGTCACCTTCCTCAACTTGTTTACCAACAAGCAGCTCGAGCTGCCACGCGGCTGGGAGATGAAACACGACCACACTGGCAAGGTGTGTGTGTGTGTGTCTTTATGTGTTATGCACAGTCATATCAAATTTTGAAATAAGAATTGTAAATTGGCTGATGGTTGGCTACCTGTGTTCAGCTCGACTTGTTTTTTATACATTGCTGGGGTTTACTGTATTTCATACTGTACAGATCAGACTCATTTCAGCTTCTAAAACTAAGTGATGCATGTTACTGCAAATCTTTCAGCATGCCTCATTCTCATTCAACTCAACACACACACACATACAGATAATAACATGGGGATCCCTCTTGCACATGACCATATGGTTATCACTATAAAGCTGCTTTCTGAGCTCAGCCAATGTAAAACCACAGGCAAAAAACAGACAAAGGAAATTTAAAATAAACACAGAACAAGTGACACGATCACGCAAGTGAAAAATATTTTTACTGGGATTAGTTCATATTTCCACTTTGGCTGAAATAACAGCGCTGAAGTGGTATAAGTGAACTTTAACACGCTGGAGTGGTTTTAAGACAAAACTTCATCTTTATCCTTTTATCTACTTTTTCCATTTCTCATCTGTGATTCTCTCTCCGATTACCGAACAGGGAGTGTATTTGTCTGAGCACCAAAGAAGGACAACTTAGTGTAAACAAGGCGTAAGATACTCAACCTTACAGAATGGGATTTCTTTGTATTAATAAGTTAGACAGAGAGTTCTGCTGTACAGAGAGACACACAGACATGTACGTGGGCTTCAACCTCAAATAATAATCATAATAATAATAATAACATCACTGATTACATTAAAGATCAGCAGATTATTTTTAGCTTTAACCTTTTAACAATTTCTACAAACTCTTTTTACACTAGTAATAAACTGCCCTGTAATAAACAATAAAGGAGAGCATCATGAGCATGTACTGAGGGGTTTAATTGTGCAGCAGCTCAGCAGAATGGCGAATTATATCCTAAGTGCAAACATATGGGTACAGCAGCATAAAGTATATCATTATATCTGATTTAGAGAGAATGGATGTCATGGGAGGAATAAGAACTATAGTTTATCATACTTCTGCTGACATTCTATTTAAGTTTATTAGCCTTTTTAATTAGTTTGGAGAGATTTATAGGGTTAGAACGTCTATAACATCATTTGTACCATTTATAACATTTTTAACAATAAACAACATTAAAATGTCTAATATTGAACTGTCAAAGAATCAGCTTGTGTTTTATATTTTAAATATAAGAGATACTTTCTAACACTCTGAAGAAGAGTAAGGCATTCTGGGTGCTCATCGTCACATATTTATAGCATCATAATATGGAAATTAATTAAATACGAGCTTTGGAATTATGAAACTAATGGAAGGTTAATATTCCATTAATATTATAATACTGAAATAATATTAACCAGGACTTTTTCTGATTTTCATGTCTGAGACTCGGCTTCCCAGGAGCTCCTTTAATGGCTTAAACATGTGGAACATTTGTGTACGGAGAAGTGACGATAACTCCTAGCCGAGTTGCTGTAACATGCAAGTGGTGTTGGTAAATGATTGTGTGTACAGTTCGCACAGACAGGTGCGACAAGTTGGCGACAAGTTTGCCATTGATTTCCAATGATCACAACTTTCTGTAAATGTTGATCGCTTTTATACCTTCATTCACCAAAAGTTTCATCACAAGACTAAGTGGTTTGACTTGAACGGCCATCGTACGTTAGCGTTTCTATAGCAACAGCTAGTACATGGATGTACTGTATGGCAAACCTTCACACATAAGTCTAAAACACATTTGTGTAAATGTACAGTATATACTGTACGTTTACATGGTTAGACTTTCTATAAGGAGACGTTTATGGAAGGAGTCTCCAGTGTCAGTGCTGTAACAGTCAGAAAGTATCTGCCATGGAAAGGTCTTCAGGTCAGGGTTTTGGGCTCTTTGTAACTAGACAAAGAACTTCAAGAGAGAAGAAACAACAGGAGATGACTTGTTGCAACAAAATTGTGTTGAAATTTAATTGTAGATGGTTAAACATGGGATATCCTGTTCATTAATACATAAAACATTATAATCCTTGACAAGTTGCTGTAATTTAAGAAAAAATAAAACACAATCACAACATCTTGTCATGTTTGTTTCTCCTTGTGCAGTATTCTCTGTCTGAGGTTCTCCATATCAGTTGGATGTTGTAAACAGAAGTGATTCCTGTTCGTTCTCTCTCACCAGCTCTTCTTTGTGGATCACAACTGTCGTGCGACGACGTTCATTGACCCGCGGTTACCCCTGCAGAGCTCTCGCTCCAGCGGCCTCTTGGCCCACCGACAGCATCTGAGCCGCCAGAGGAGCCACAGCGCTGGGGAGGTTCAGGTATTGTCTCTATGTTGTATTAGGTCTCTTTTGTTCTTAGTTGAAAAATGTACATACAGTAGTTAATTATGTCTCTGCTTCAGGTGGCTGAAGACTCTCGCTCCCCGAGCCCACCCATGCAACCTCGGCCCTCCAGCACTTTCGCTGGCTCCAGTCGTAACCAGTACCATGACCTCGTACCTATGGGTAAGTGGAATGGAAAACCTCAGTCTACATCCCCACTGAGTGGGAAATAATTTGTCCAGTTGAGTAATGCCTTTTTTATTGAGACCACTTTTGAGAGAAGGCTTTAATCCAATGTGGTGTATAAAGTAGGATTTGAAATTATCTGTCTTGAATTAAATATGTCTCCAGAGGTTTGTTGTTGGACTCAGTCTCAGTCTTATTCCTTCTTCTAAAGCACATAACTTGATTATTGTTACAATCCATAAGGAGTTAAAGTAAAGCTTGGCTCCTGACAGGATTTCAGTCTTAATTTTCCCTCAGTCTTGCTTTCACTGCGACTTAATGTCAGACATTTTTGCTCTTGACCTTGTTCTGGATTTGACAGGGGTTGCCATGACTACAGCTTTACCATGACCCTCTAGCCCACTAATGCTTGCTGAAAGCTGGAAGAAAAAACTCCAAAAGAAAAGTATATGTAATGTATAAACCACATTATGCAATAAAAAAGTAAATGATTAATCAATGGATTTGAGGGGTGTTCAGGTCAAACTGGGACTTTTGATTGTGCCAAATAAGAGAACACAGTTATGAGAGTAAAAACTCCCTTGATGTCTCTATATAATCCCCTGTTACACTAATGCACTTATCCAGAGTTTCACTAGCGCTCAGATATGGTTAAGGTAGAAAGTTTTCTCAGTATCCTGGAGCCATGTTCAGACTGCCTGCTTCACGCTGGCCTCCCAGGAACTCCTTTAATGGCCGAAACATGTGGAAATGGCTTGGTTAGAACTCTACAGGCGGCAGGGGTGGCTTTGGACTGCCAATCAGAAGATCTCGGTTTCGAGCCCCGATGCTGCTGAGCTGCCACTATTGGACCCTTGAGCATGGTCCTTCACGCCGAGCTCCATAAGTAAAGACAGATATATCTCCACGGTGGGGTGTTTCCGGCACCTGATGTGTCTGATGATAAATAGACGGGCCCTTTAACCCTTTCAGACTTTTTTTTATTTCATCCTGGTTTAAATTGAATGCCTTGTACATTGATCTATGAATATTGTTATTAGTGTACAGTAAGATCGGGATTTAAACCATGATTAACAAACGCACCAAGCCATGATCTGCTTCACATCTAAACCACTGGCTTCACAAGAGAACACACTGATTTAGGACTCGTTACAAAAAGCGCATTGCTTCATCCTTCTTGTGGCTAGTAAATAATAATCTTTGTTTATCATAACACAAACTAATGATCAGTGACTGTGATTCTGTACACTGAAAAGACAGTGAAGAAACTCCATAGGTATGGTGAGAAGAGAGAACAGTAATGGTGTGTGCTGACCCCGAGGCATTTTTAATCCCTGCGGCTGAGCGTCTTGTGAATTCTAAGTATATTCTGTTTTTCTGCAGCTTACAACGAGAAAATTGTGGCGTTCCTGCGACAACCAAACATCTTTGAGATCCTTCAGGAGCGACAACCAGAGCTTGTGAGAAACCATTCCCTCAGGTACAGTAGGTTCTTTATCAGCCACGCTTCATTTAGACATGAAAAACTGAAGCTCACAAAGAGCTAAAGAATTATCTTACTTCACTGCAATAACATGATGATAAAATGATTTTCAGTATTTTCTGTGTGTGTGTGTGTGTGGGGGGGGATATCTGAAATCGAATAAAAAGAGGACTGACTGAAAGCTTTGTGTCTGCAGAGAGAAGGTCCAGTTTATTCGTAACGAAGGTGCGCCTGGATTAGCTCGGCTCTCGAGCGATGCAGACCTGGTGATGCTGCTCAGGTCCGTAACTCTGTATGTGTGTGCGTGCGTGCGTGTGTGTGTGTGTGTGTGTGTGGTTGACACCATAGTGTGTATGGCAGACTTGTTTGTACGATACAAACCCCATCTCTCCTTGCAGTCTGTTTGAAGAGGAAGTGATGTCGTATGTGCCGCCCCATGCCTTACTGCACCCCAGTTACAGTCATGCGTCCCCACAAAGCTCCCCTGGTGAGAGGTCACATGACCCAGTCTCCCTCCTCTTTTCTTTTACCTCTGCGTCTTCTCTGTGGTATCAGCGTCAGATGATGATTTGCATATTTTAAGCTAAATTTACTTTTCTATTATTATTATTATTATTATTATTATTATTATTAATTACCCTACATTTCATCCTATAATGCAATGACGGAATGTTAACATTGTAAAAATGTATTTTTAATCTATGATAATTACATTCTCTATCTTTCACCTTCTCCTCTTGCACACTGACATAAAGGGACTCCTCGTGCGAACGCTCGCGCCCCTGCTCCTTACAAACGCGACTTCGAGGCTAAACTAAGAAACTTCTACCGCAAACTGGAGACAAAGGGTTATGGCCAGGGCCCAGGAAAAGTGAAGTAAGTTTGAATTTTCTTTGTATGCCTTGATTTTATATACACACATACCCTGTCTGGCGAAAACAAAGAATGTGTTTCAGAAAGGTCACATTATCGGGCTGCATTAAGCAAAGAAAACAACTAAGGAAAATTGAATTGACTGGAATTGGGTTAGACCTGTCCAACACTTTATCATATCCTGGAATGACCGTGCTGAACCCTTTAGGTTTTCTAGTAGATACTGTATGTGGTCAAAAACTTCATTTAAAGACTTGGTGAAGTTGCATTGTACAAGAACATGGCCAGCAGAAAGCAGAGCTATGTTTAATGTGATGAGAACTCACAGGATTGGGCCTAAACAGCTGTGCGTCCATACTAAGCCCAGACTAAGACTATTCCAGAGTGATGGGCGTGTCAGAGTAAGAAGGGAAGCGCATGAAGCGTGTCCACTGTACAAGCCTCTGGAGACAGTCTTATGATCTAGGCTTAATTCAGTCAAGTTTAGACTCAGATACGTTATGTGGCAATAAAATGAAGGCAGCTGACGACCTGAATGTACTGAATTACCAGATTTATCTATCCTGATGACTCGGCCATATGCCAGGATGTACCCAAAGTACCATAACTGATAATGTTAACTGGTTGTGGTTTTCACTTGTGGCTCAGTTCCATGTATCAAGTATGACACTAGAATATTAAATGCACTAATTCCTAGTATAATATGGAACCAGCAGAACCATTAATACTTAAGTGTGATAGACCAAGTCCTAAATAATTCTGGAATGAGGGGTTTGAGTGCAGAAAATGTCCTGAATGGGTCCTAAGAGTGAAACGTTATTCACTAATTCCTAACATCCGGCTTCCTTTATATCCGGTCTCATTCACAGACTGATCATCCGTAGAGATCATCTACTGGAAGATGCCTTCAACCAGATCATGTGCTACTCACGGAAGGATCTGCAGAGAAGCAAACTGTACGTCAGCTTCGTAGGAGAGGAAGGGTGAGTCGACCAGAGGATTACATTTCAGTGGTTTGGATTGTACTCCAGTTTCAGGTCTGGATTATTAATGTTGGGCTCATCTCAGATGTTCCGCAAACAAATTTGCAAGATTGGATAAAGGTTTTTGTTCAGAGTGGGCTGGTTAGTTTGATTTTACTATAATGTGCTTATATTGTACTTGTTTTAGATGATGCAGTGGATAGTTAATGCCCTCTTTATCCAGATGTGAGACAAAAGACGTACAATCATTTAAATTTCTCTAGTGTATTAAACTAATAAATGTTTTACAGCCTTTTAACAACTTAATGACTTAGAGTCTACTCGGATATTATAATAATAGTAATAAAAGAGATAATGACAACTTCACCTCAGTGGCAGGTTAAGGATATTTATTGATTTATTGATTGATTGAACTGTTTGAGTTTGAAGCAAATTGATCAAATTTATAAATTCATAAAAGTATTTCAGATTTCTTTATACCAGTACATTTATAAGACCGGTACATCACAAGACTCATCACTACAGTGTTTTCACTGCTGCAAATTAAAACTCACTTGTACTGTACATCAACTTCTCTTATCTTTCCCACTCAGGTTGGACTACAGTGGCCCGTCGAGGGAGTTCTTCTTCTTGGTGTCCCGCGAGCTCTTTAACCCATATTACGGACTCTTCGAATACTCAGCCAATGACACCTACACTGTGCAGATCAGCCCGATGTCGGCCTTTGTGGACAACCACCACGATTGGTGAGTTAGCAGATAACACACAAAAAAAAAAGGCAATAGAACGATTGACATTCAAATAAGCCGAAGATAATGAGAGCTAAATACCAACTGACGGTTGATGACCATAAACAGTTGACCGGTAGAGATAAGCTCTCGATTTTCGCCATTTGGGTGACATTTTGAAAACCGCTATGAAAAATCATTGCACTTTCATTCAGTTCTTTTATAAAAATTCACCATGTCATCAATCATGTGATCTACTCCTATGCATT
The DNA here is from genome assembly GCF_024256425.1 of Clarias gariepinus. Lineage (NCBI taxonomy): Eukaryota > Metazoa > Chordata > Actinopteri > Siluriformes > Clariidae > Clarias > Clarias gariepinus. The sequence goes on from NC_071104.1 coordinate 6,711,432, forward strand.
GCTCAATTCATGCTTATTCACAAATAATAATGCACAGTACCGTAGCTTGTGGTCACGTGACCTCACACACCATTTTCCCTCTTATTCGGTAATCGGACTCAATATGACGCCGGTCACTTGTGCATTTATGGCTGACAGTTGATAGCTATCATCTAAGGAATGGAACAAGGTAGATAAAGACAAGAAGCAGACAAACGTCCAGTAAGTCAAACTGTAGTGATAAAAAATGTCTTCCAGCAGATAATCTGTCAATTCCAGACAACTCCTCAATTTCCTCCTGCCGGTTGATAGTCAGAAGTGCTGTTTTAACTAATGTTACAACCAGTTCATCAAAGAAACACTTGTTACTCAGGTTCCGGTTCAGTGGGCGAATTTTGGGCCTCGCTCTGATTCACCAGTACCTCCTGGATGCCTTCTTCACCCGGCCATTCTATAAAGGACTGCTGCGAATGTGAGTGAGTCTTTCTACTGAGATATGTGTTTCTGCTTCAGTTCTAAATATTCAGTACATGTTTTTATTTTCTCTGGTCTCTCTTTTTTTTTATCGTGTCAACACTACCAGTGACAAAAGTCTCATATGGAGAATAGCATGCATAAGAATTTATAGCTTAATAAATGAATAATAAATCTAACTTACTATCTAACTCAAATTTAATTTGGCTATGAGTACACTTTTTAGTTTATAAAAGAAAGATAAGCAGTAGTTGTATAGTTATTGCATTACATTTATGGCATTTGTCAGACAGCCTTATCCAGAGCAACTTACAATTTGTTCTCGTTATAATCAGAGAAGTTTAGGGGCCTTGATCAAGGGCCCAACAGTGGCAACTTGGTGGGGGTGGGGTTTAAACCGGGGACCTTCTGATATGCCTTAAGCACAGTGCAAATTATTATTAAACAACACAAAAGGCTTTTATTGATGATCTGATTGCTGAATTATTATACTGTATAATATAAATCAGAACTTACAGGTTTACATCTGATTGTATTATCTAAAAATCTTTTTTCTTTGAGCAGACCACAAATCATCTCTGTCTCTATACATCTAATGTGTGTAAGAGCAGTTGACCTTTATTTTTTTTAGTCCTTGTGATTTGAGTGATCTGGAGTTTCTGGATGAAGAGTTTCATCAGAGCCTGCAGTGGATGAAAGATAACGACATTGAGAACATGCTGGATCTCACCTTCACTGTGAACGAGGAGGTGTTTGGACAGGTCAGCTGTGTGCTCATGGCTTTTATGTTTTAGCAGTATTCATCAGCCACCATCTAGATTAGTTAACAAAAGTGAAACCTGCTGCAATTCATATAATATGAGTGTTCAAGTCAAAGCAGGACTTTTGATCGTGTCAGAATACTGTACATATAATATAATACCTGTGCAAAAATAAAATCTGTGTTTCATGTTTTTCTGACACGTCAGCTCTCTAAAGCCCAAACCTAATTCCCATAAGAGATCATTCCAAAACTAGATATTTAAAATTCATGGAGAAATTGTAAAGTAGGACCACAAGGTTGCAGTGCTTTTACTGAGAAAAATGCTGACACTCCTCATTTCTGGCCCATGTGATTAGGAATAAGAGTCTGTATACTGCCTGTGATATCAGGGAGTGAGTATGTGAAGGTCAAGGGGACATGGCAGAAAGTGTATCCAGCATTAACTTTAAAGCCAACAGCCCTCCTGTTATACTTTTATTTATATCGGAAAAATCGTAGGTGGTTGGTTTGTGGATTGTTTCACAGTAGAGGCTTTCACCTTGTGCATTTCAAGAATTAAGCACAAAATGACAGTTTATGCAATAAGGTCCAAAAGTGCTGTTTTTTTCCAGTATGCACACTTTACAAAACCCATTATAGTCTGTGGAGTCATTTTTAAGGGATGAATTATTTTTAATCTACATGACTTTTATCAAACGCAAGATTTTTTTTCAAGCCCTTTGAAATGCCAAGTCTCGTTTTTCCAATCGGACCAAAACTGAGTTAGTTAGGAGTCAGAGGAGCAGAAGTACCAAACGGATCTCCATAACCCAAAAACAGTGTGCTTTTTTTTGGTGCATTTTTTTTCTGTTCCATTGAACCTAAGAGACTCAGGTCCAGTTCCAAATAGGAAAAACAGTAATTTTGGGATAACCATCCATCGGAGTTATTCCCAGACTGGGAATTTTTTTGCGCTTTGAAAATAACAATAATGGTGTACCTGAGACAGTTTAAATGTGCTTTTACAAGGGGAAAAGCCTTTATTTGTCACATACTTTATATCATACAGTATAGAAAGTTCTGAATGAAGTGCCAGGATATTCTCCTGGAAGACCCCAGTTTGAACTTTCTGGCTAATCCTCCTTCTTCATGATTTTCTCTGACCTGTACCGGTTTCTTCCCCATAATGTGATGCTTTACAATTGGGACCGTGTTCACTGTCACTCAAATGTTAAACTTTTTTTTGCCTTTGTTTCCTTAAGTTCTTGGTTTTTCTCTCCTTTGTTTCTTGGTATTTGTTTCCCCTAGAAATCTGTATCCATGTTATGATTTTTTTTCCCCCTGGCATCTTGATATCAGTTTGTTTAGCTAATTATTGGTTCTTTTTCCTGCATGTTGGCTGTTAGTTCTTAGTTGTTGATTTAGTAAAGCTTGCATCCACTTCCCTGGATTTGTGCAACATTACACAGCGTTATCATGGATGCAGCAGGCTTATTGAGAACGACTTGGGCATTGAACATGTTTTACTTTAAACAGCAGGGGCAGCTTGAGATAATCCACGTCATGTGGAGTCAGCTTGCTGATTCAGCTTTACACAAGATGCATTTTAGGGTGGAGGGCTCCCACTCAGATCGGTAATTCCCTCATTTGGGACATGTCTCCACCTCTCTGATCTGCCAAGTAAGTTACATCACCTTGCTTGGCTGAGATCATGGCTTCCCCTCCTTGTTCGACTTCAGCCTCATCGTGGTTGCTGCTCCCCCTTCTGGCACCCATAGGGAAGTCACTTTATCTAAGACTGAGACTTCCCCAAAAGGCAGCACACGTCACTTTATCCTGGTCTTGGAGTGGGGGCTTTTTGTTACATGACAGCCTTTCAGGTCATAGCGATGTAGACTTTTTTGTTGCCTTTTAGGGTTCAGCTGAACTGGACTTGTAGAGGTTCACAAGTTTTTTTTTCCTGAGGTCTTGGCTTTAGTTGCTCGGATTTTCCCACGGTGTGAAATGCAGAGAAAGGCTCTGGCTCTTTTACTCATTGGAATTCTAATACAGCGGTACCTCTGCCTACAAATTTAGTCTGTTCCAGAGGCGAGTTCTTAAGGTGAAATTTCGTAAAAGGGCTAAACACATTGTCCCATAGGAAACCATGTAGATGCAGATACTCCGTTACAGCCACCCAAAGAATATTACAAATATTACCTTTTTTTCAACACTATAATCATATTTTTAAATATAAAAACAATCAAATCATTTGGAAAAGACATGTAAATAAAGTAAAATATGAAATAAATAGTTATTAAATCTCAGTTAACCTTAATCTATGATTCTTCTTGGCACCGGCTGCTTAAAAACCAAACTACTACCGTCTTTGCTAACATTCTTGAGACCCATGGTGCTATGTCTTCACTAACTCTTGTACAAAGTGCAAAAAACCCAGAAAAAATAAAGAATAGCTCCCGGATGTGCGCACAACTGACGTTCAGTGCGGCTCGGTTCGTTCGCTCGTATGCTGAAAATACTTTGTACGCCGAGACAAATTTCTTGAAAAATTTCAGTTCTTAAGGCAAAAATTTGTGAAGCGGCGTTTGTATGCCAAGGTACCACTGTATAGTAAATTAAATTTGTATTTCAATAACTGTTTTAATATGGTCTCTGATGTTATCAATTGGACACCCTAGTTGATGTGGCAAAAGACATCTATGATAATGTGAATTAAAAGTGGAGACTAAATATATTTACCTTCAACAGTAATGTTAAAGCTAATCAGTCATATTCAGGACAAGACATCTGGGGTTATAGTTTTGGGGTTTCTTCTCATCCTAGCCAAAAATGCCAATTATGCTTTTAATTATATGTTTTCTTCTACCAATTGCAGGTTTCCCCTTTTACAATTTGATAGAGTTAACATTTGCATTACAATAAACAACTTCTTTATTAATTTTAGCTCATTGATTAATCCTTGTCCAAAAAACCTAAAGCACCTCCAGTAGTTTTTGCAGGTGTGTTATGCGTCATGTATTTTTATGTTTAATTAGAAAACTGTTCATATAGCATAAGCACAGCAAAATCCCCAGTGTTGATTTAACACCGTGCACAGGTCCAGCTGGACTCTGAAGGTGTTACAGTAAATAAATGCTGGAGATTTTACTGTGTGAGTAATGTAGTAGAGTTTTCACTGTTCTCCAATGTAATAGATTACAGAGCGGGAGCTGAAACCTGGAGGAGCTGGTGTCCCTGTGTGTGAGAAAAATAAAAAGGAGTACATTGAGCGCATGGTGAAGTGGCGCATCGAGAGGGGTGTGGCTCAGCAGACCGAGAGTCTAGTGCGAGGCTTCTATGAGGTACGGCATCATCATCTTTGAGTATGGCACCATTGGTGATGTCAGTGACACTGCATAAAATTGAAAAACATTATTGCATGAAATGTTGTGATATTTTTTTTCATTTTATATGTATAACACTTTACCTAGTTGTTATGGGAGACTCAGATCTCCCCTCCATTCTGTGTTTGCGTGGACATGGCATGTACCTTCTCCTGTGTGTAGTGATTTCCTCTGGGTACTCCGGTTTCCTACCACAGTCGACAGATTGTCTTTACCATAGACACTGTTTGTCTGCCATTTCTTAATTGCCTATGGTGTAGGATTGGGTGTGAATGTGCTTGTGCCCTGCATTGGGTTGGCACCACATCCCGGGAGGCCACTGCCTTGTGCCATAAGTTTTCCTGGGATAAGCTCCAAGCCCCTGGCAAATTTTCAGCAAATTTGCTTCTGAAACTTTTAAGATGTAATCCCTCACTGGTGGCACTGCAGGTTGTGGATGTGCGGCTGGTCTCTGTGTTTGATGCTCGCGAGCTGGAGCTTGTCATTGCTGGGACTGCAGAAATCGACCTGGCTGACTGGAGAAACAACACAGAGTATCGAGGAGGTACTGTAGGAATGACTTGGCAATGGTTTTGTAAAGCAATTGAACTGTTGATTAGATCATTTTACTTTGGCATTTTCTAAAAAATATGAATGGATCTTTCTCTAAAGGTTATCACGATGGTCACATCGTGATCCGATGGTTCTGGGCAGCGGTGGAGCGTTTTAACAACGAGCAGAGACTCAGACTTCTTCAGGTACACCAAACCAGATCTGCTGCTCTTGCTAAACTCAACCATACATGTTTTACATAGATTTTTCTCTCCTGTCACTTTGGGGCCGTGACATTTTCTGTCTGACTTCTGTTTTTTGTGGTGCAGTTTGTTACAGGCACCTCGAGTGTTCCCTATGAAGGGTTCGCCTCTCTTCGGGGGAGCAACGGGCCGCGACGCTTCTGCGTCGAAAAATGGGGCAAAGTTACTTCCCTTCCAAGGTATGTCTAGCCAGTCTAGGGATTAGTGTTATTAATTTTTAAGCTCATTTCAAAGTAATGGCAGCTTTCACTAAAATCCCAACAAAGAGACTGTAATGAACAGCAGTTTGGAATATGACATGGTGTGTTATTTTCTTGGAGTACAGTTATAATATATATAATATACCAGTACTATTATTAGATGTTGGTCTGAAACTGTTCTTCTTGTAGTTCAGGATTGTACATGTATTTATTAAAACATAGAAATGCAAAATGGCCTAAAATACTCTGAGCTTTATGAAATACAAAAAAAAAAATACATGTTGTATTGCATTGCATATTATACAGAAATAAAAAAACAATCTTTTTCAAGTCTTTTTAATAATTCTTCCTTATTTAAATTTTAAATTATTGAGAATCAAATTTAATTCAGGTATGAATGCAGTATCATGAATGAAATTGAATTGTGACCGGCTTGTATTGTTAAACCCCTAATGTTGATGAGCAGAAAATAGAATGGATGCTATAATAATATTTATCACTATATGAGCCATGATTTGAGCTGTTCAAGTCGAACTGGGATTTATGATAAAACTTTTCATAAGTGATTGACATTTACAGAATATTTCAAGCATATAATACGGAGATGAGACGCATTTGAATGGTTGCTGGTATATTGCAGGATGGTTGATGGTATAGCATTTGAATGGTTTTTATACATAAAGCAAGTTCTTATTTGCCTTTTTATATAAGATAAGATGAGATAAGATAAGAGCTGGCTTAATATCCCCTATTGAGATTTGCAGCTGCATCACAGCTTAATCCTCCATCTGTGTCTCCACAGGGCTCACACCTGCTTTAATCGTTTGGATCTCCCCCCATACCACTCCTTCTCCATGCTGTATGAGAAGGTGCTCACTGCTGTGGAGGAAACAAGCACGTTTGGTCTAGAGTGAGGCTTCAAAAATCTTCAAAAATCTTAAACCTTTTTTGCCTTTTACTCTGTACCCTAGTCCTCATCTTCAGTCTTAATGATGGCCTTGTCTCCTGGACTCCCCCGACTTTTTCTCCCCTCTGCTATGAAACCAGGATTATCTGACTAAAGCATGACGGCTCTTTCTGGGATTTCTTCCTTCTGGGTCTTCAAACACACACAAACATACTGTGAATGCATTAGATCTTGAATAGGAACATAAACACTTCATTAGTATTTAATGCTACTAGAAAGAAAAAAAAATACTTTCTTACACGTAAACACGTTACTGACACGGTGAATAAAGGTTACACTAAAATCTTCAGCAAGCGTACTCACTATTTTCACTAAAAGGGAGACAAACCCACAATATACAGTAAATACAGTAAACTGTATGCACATTTCTCACATTACACTGATTGGGGGGAACGACTGGTGTTACAGCGGGTCGTTCAGTGCTGGTGTAACTGTAGCGCTTGTTTCTCATGAGAGACCTTCATTTAAAGATGAATCCCACGGAGAAAAGACATGAGTCATTGAATCCACTTGTGTGGATATTGTGTGTTCTTATGTTTATTTTTTACACTTGTGGATTAGCAGTGAGGAATCTGTGCGATATTTAATTACAATTCTTTTACACACTTTGCTTCTCGCTGCTTTCACGTACCTTGATCCATGTCCCTTCAGCTTTAGAAGATTGGGTGAAGATTGTAACAACCTAACCTATGTGACCAAAAGTTTGCACACCCCAGATTATCATCTATACTATACAGTGCCTTGCAAAAGTATTCATATCCCTTGAACTTTTCCACATTTGGTCAGGTTACAACCACAAATGTAAATGTATTTTATGGGGATTTTATGTGATGGACCAACACAAAGAGGCACATAGTTTTGAAGTGGAAGGAAAGTGATAAATGGTTAATGATTAATCTTTTTAAAAATAAATATCCAAAAAGTACGGTGTGCCTTTGTATTCACCCCCCGCTGAGTAAAACCACCTTTCGCTGCAATTACAGCTGTGGGTATGTCTTTACCAGCTTTGCACATCTACAGAGTGAAATTCTTTGCCCTACATCCCTCCACCCCAGTCTCCAGTCTGACTTTTGCTGTCTTTTGCTGACTAAGGGGTATGAATACTGTTGTAAGGCACTGTATGTACTTGTTGGACATCTCATTTGGGATGTATTCCTCCTTTAAGCTCCACTCTTCTCTTCTGAAAAGGCTTTTCACTAGATTTTGGAGTGTGACCGTGTTGTTTTGTGTTTATTCAGCTACAAGTGCATTAATGACTGATGTTGGGGTGTTGAGGATTTTTATGATGCTGGCATAGTACACAGGTGTATTGTTATGCTGAAACGGGTTTGTAGTTCCAGTGAAAAGAAACTGTGCAGCTACAGCGTACACAAAGACATTCTGTACATTTCTGTGCTTCAAGCTTTAGCAGAGACAGTTTAGGGAGAAAGCAGATTTGGGTGTGATAGTCAGGGTGCACATACTTTTGGCCATGTTATGTAACTTGAAAATGAAAAATCCACCCTTCTACCGAAATATATACAGTACTTTGCAAAAGTCCTGACCCTTCCGTATTTTTTCATATTAATTTAATGGTGTAGAATAAATGAAAGAAATGAAAACAAACGTCCTACTGCGACAGGCTGCAAAGTGCCTATAGATACAGTTTAAAAATCGGTTCTTTATACAGTATTTCAACCTCAGCAGCGACCTCATTTTCCCTCTCATCTGTTCCAACCACTCAGGATTCAGCATCAGTAGTGTACTAATCACTGGGCTGACCATCTGTCATCATCTGCAATTGTTTCTTACTGGTCCATGCCTTAAGTTAGAATCACAAACAAAACCATTCCTCTGAAACTGCTCAGGTACAGGGACTAGACTGAACATCTTTATTTGTGAGACAAAAAAAAGTCCTTTAGGAAGCCTGAAGAACTATTCCTAAAGACTACATAAAAAAATACAAATAATATGAAGAAATGAGGGGGGTCAAGACTTTTGCACTGTATTGTATGACATGCTTAGCAATTCTGGTGCTACTTTGTTGGTTGGTGCTGTATTTATATTACTTCTATGAGAATTCAGTGGTTGTTTGCCACAGTGACTTGCTAACGTCATTCTAGTGGTGTGTGTTAAAAGATCCAAAACAGTAGAAATTACAAATTAGTCGGGTTTGGCTTCATAAAGAAAAGAGCAATACTTAACTCATTCATGACTCATTATAATTCCAGCTTAAAAGTAATAGAGACACTGGTGCAAACACTGGTACTCAAATCCCAGAATGCAGTTCAGCTATAAGACAGGCTGTGTTAAAGTAGAGACTTGCTTTATCTAGTTGGCAATGTATGAGGTGACGAGTAGGCAGCAATGACGCTGGGTTCGATTCACACTTTTGTGTGTGGAGTTTGCACGTTTTCCCAATGATTGGTGGGGTTCCTCAGGGTACTCCGGTTTCCTCCCAGAGTCCAAAGACATGTGGATTAGTCTAATTGGCGAGTGCAATGTTGTTGATGATGGTATCTGCATGAAGGTCTGGATGCAGAATGTACAGATAAGGAGATAAATGTGCTGAGGAGGGTAAAGGACTAAAACCCCACTGCACTACTTTCTTTAGACATAGATCACGTGAAGGCACCACTATTAAAAGTAAATGGTAATCCAGAAGCATTATGGGTGATGTAGAAAAGAAAAAGACAAACAATAATAGGAAAAAGTTAAGTAAAACCTAGTGCAATTCAAGTTATTGTTGAATTCTAAATCTTTGCTCATTGTTTTCCAGGGACAAAAAGGCATGTGAAAGTAGTTTAATAAAGATTTGTGCTTTTCATTTTGACATTTCTAACCCTGCATTAATTGTAATTAAATGTTGCACAGATCCCGTGCTTTATTAAACACACACACAAGGTAATATGTCCTGATATTTGTCATATCCTGATGCTGAAGCTGCATGTCACTGTGTCTCCGGAGCCTCGTTTAACATCACATTTATTATGTGCACCATGACATTAATGGCAGCATTACAGTTGTAAAGTGTTGATCTGTGGTTTGTGGTTCGGAGAGGTAAGCAGCAATGCTTAATCGGCCTTTGGATGATGTTTTTTCCAAAACCCATTGTGTAAGGAATCTGGTAAAGAAAATTACTTCATGAGAGCAGAGAAACTCAACATGATATTGTAGAATAAGTTTTATTAGCATGCAAGCTGAAGTTAATAATAGAGGTTAGTGTGCTTTGTTGCAAGACTGTGACTCCTCATTAGTAATATTCTAGCGAAATAACTAGAGTTTGTTTTCCTCTTTGGGAAAGACACAATTTATTACTACTTGTAGAATCAAATCAAATTCACAATAAATATTTGGATAATGAATATTTGGCGGCATGGTGGCTTAGTGGTTAGCATTGTCGCCTTGCACATCCAGGTCCCAGGTTTGATTCCCGCCTCAGGTCTGGGTGTATGGAGTTTGCATGTTCTGCCCCTGTGATTGTTGGGTTTTCTCCGGGTACTCCGGTTTCCACCCAGTCTAAAGATCTGCAGATTAGGATAATTGACTTTTCCAAATTGCCCGTAGTGTGTTAATGTTCTACCACGGTCATACAAATGGAAAATATAGTTGCAAGTGACGATCCCAAGCACCTTGCGATATCGCCTCTCTGGGTATGACATCAGCACTATCATAGCAATGATGACGATGTAACAGCTATGACATCATAGTGCTTGGGCCCTAATAAATACAGTGGACACCGTTGGCCTCCATGGTTGCACTACAGAGGTTCCCTGATGGATGGATGGATGGAATGAATATTTACTAATGGAAGTGCTAAGGGAAGCATGTTAAACATGGCATTTTGTAGTTGGAATGTAAAGTCAGGCATTTTAAGTATTCTTTTCTTTAGGTACAATTACATATGGTTTCTTATTATTTTTATGTTAACATATGACATCATCCAGGGGCCACCTGTCAACAAGCTCAATGCTGATATTTTTCCTCATGAACTGGTTTGCAGAAATGGGAAATTGTGCCTATTGTACTGGCACCCTATTACCAATCCACACATCTGCATCTTTAAACAAGAATATTTATGATTTGTCTCCACTTCTTATACATGTTCCCAGAGCAGCAGTGCTCTTGTTCTCTGTATAAACTGATCTATGGTTAAACTAATGCATGCAGGGTCTAAAATGCAGTACCTGAATTCCTTGACCCTTAGGTGTCATAGCTTGATATTGCATGCTGGAAATAGGGACCTGACTCCGGTCCTGATTTAGTTTTATTTGCATGAGGCGTTGCTGTTAACAACGGACGGGGTTAAAGGAGAATATATACATCATCTATCGTATAGTTACCAGTCTTAATTTGGATTTCTTTTTTTTATGTAACAAAGGTAAAGACTGTCCATGAACGCACTTGGTTTGGTGAAACTGAGCTCATGCATGTTGTTCACAATCATGTCCATGTTTGTATATAGTTGTATTATATGGATGCCTGTCTTGTTTCAAAATATATTTTGCACTGAATGTACCAAAAGGTTTTCTGACTATTGGTGATCTTTATTTGTGTCTTTGTTTTTTTTTATCTATTTAAATTTCTAGAACATCTGCAAAGTTCAAATTTAGGTCTAATTGCAGATGAGCATATAGTATAGTACAGTATATGTGACATGAGTGTAACAATAAACAGGACCAAAAGTGCACTGTCTAATCAAAACAAACCTTGCCTTTCCCTCATCCAATCAGCACAAGAGGCATGTACTTCACTCAGAGATCTTCTACTTTCTGTAGATAAAATGAAATTAGGAACTTGCGTCAAAATGCAACTCCTGTATTTCTCTATTTTTATAATGCTGTGGGAAAATCACCAAAGAGTTCAATACCTTTTAAATTCTGCAGGATTTTGTTAGGTTTTTTCCCATCTAAATGACATCTTTTACTCTGGAAACTTTTACTTTCAGCTTCATCTCACTTTCATAGTTATATATAGCAATTTGTGCTTAATTATGTTCTTTACTTACTGGAATTCAGGGACCTTTACAAATGATGTCATTTTTGTAATAGTGGGCCTCATAAAAAAAATCCAGAAATTACAGATCAGATAACAGAAACTGAAAAATTCCCTGACAGCTCTGTCTAAAGTTATCAAAAACAGTTTAAACAGTTTAAGAGCTATGAAAGACCAATATGTATTTTTTCACTTATATAGGCTGAATATTCACTCAGCGGCCAATTTAATAGGAACATCTTATCGTTAAGAAAATCATGCGGCAGCAGTGCAATGCATAAGATCATGCAGATACAGAAGAGCGCTATTCAGTGTTCAGAATGGTAGAAAAATGTGATCTCAGTGACTTTGCTAATGCCAAATAACTTGAGAAATCGCTTATCTCTGGAATTTTTACAGCAGTTGATGGTGCAAAAAACAACCAGTAAGCATTTGATTTAGCAGGCAGAAGCGGCTTGTTGATTTTAGTTGTGAACTGGGAGGAAAGTCAGACTTCCTCTTTAAGAGAATAAAGACTATACCAGTTTAAACTTTATCCAACTCCTGTTCTCATATATACTGAGGCTCAAATCCTTATGCTTCACATGTTCTCCTTGTGCTTAGAGGGTTTCCCCTGATGTAGCCTGATAGTGAATGTGTTGCAATGCACCTTAACTTTACCTTACAGCAAACAGTCTGGTCAAACACTCCTCATGATGATGGGAAGGATCGATGGACGATGGATGGATGGATTGTTCCTAACCCTTGATCCAGAGAATCTTCTCTCCTGCCTATTTTAGTGATGAAACAATTAAACTGATAACATAAGTTAAACTAGTTAGTATTGGCTCGTCTCATTTAATGCAGTTTTACATGAAGTCTTCATAATTACTGCAGCAGTTCTTAGGGATGAGTTTCCTAGTGGATTGTAGACTCTACATAAACTGTTTTGGGGAATTCAAATCTTAAGCATTCTGATATAATTTACATACATTTACTGCATTTGGGCAGGTGCCCTTACCCAGACAGACTTACACTTTTATTTCTTTATACAGTTGCACAGTTGAGGGTTAAAGGGGTCATCCAGACACATTTTTCATTAAATGTTAATATGATCTTCAGGGTCCTAATGAAAAGTTTGTAATATTTTTACTTAAAAATTCCCAATGGTTGTGTAAAATAAAAACACTACTTTTAACTGGTAAAAACTAGCTCTGTTCTCAGCAACCTGTTTTAGTACATGCTTCTTTAAATGCTTATGATCTCTGCTGAGCCCGCCCCCCCAGTTCTGTGGGGAGTGTAGTCCAGTGCGGGCAATGTTTTGGACTGCATTACCCACAAAGCATTGCCCATAACGCAGTGCAGCCAATGCTTTGTGGGTAATGCAGTCCAAACTGGAAAACGCTGGAATATAGAGCCTGAGCCTGTTTTCTTAAGTAGTTTTTGGTTTGATTTAAGTACGGAACCTACTCGGAACTTTGCAATATCGCCTGACAACGCAGAAATTAAAAGAATGGACATGCATCGACTCGATTTGTCTTTCTCATCACTGCATGGGCATGAATTAACGGGCTGTTACACTGCCGCGAGCAATAACAACAAAAGCGGAGAAGCTTACTGAGAGAGATACGAACCCGATGTGTTTACTGATGTGTTTACATGACTTCTTAATCTTTGACATACATCGTTATAAACCATCTAACGTTACAAAGGTAAGCATAATATAGCATATATTTTCCGACTACGTACACAGTTTGCAACTAGACAATCACCTTAATGCATTGTTTATTATAAACGGGCGATTAAGAATTATATAGAGACGGATGTACATAGAGAAGAAGCCATAACCATGTTCTATGAGAGAACAGTTTTTGATCAGATCACTCCGCATTCATCGTGATTATTAGAAATCAGATCACTCTGATCAGATCACTCTGATCAGATCACTCTTAATCAGTAGCCCAACACCTGAACCATTGAGCTACCCCTGTCAATCAGTTGAGTTGCCGATCTGATCAAAAACTGTTCATGATGATGTAATGCATGGATGGAGATGGTTCCTAACCCTTGATCTCCTTAAACCTTCTCTCCTGCACGTTTTAATAGTGATGTAACAATTCAGCTGATTGACATCATCCTCCAGAAACATTACATCTGGAAGGAACACCAGACAGGGGGTTCTTCAGGAGCAGGCTTATGAACCTGATCATCACCGCAGTTACCACTGTACAGTTTTACAACGTGCTGCGGCTTGAGGCACGTCGGGATGTGCGTCATGACGTAAAGTCGCACCCGGAAGTGGGAACGTGCCGTCCGTGCCAAGGGAGGAAAAAAAAACTGCACTTTTCAAATCTGTGAGCAGGAAGAGAGCTGAGAGGAATACTGGGAGGGCGAAAAGAAAAACACACATCTTTACACGGATTACATAAGTTAAAAAATATATATATATTTATAGTAAATATCAGAAGTGTGGAATAAGAGTTAGTGGAGTGAGTTATAGAAAGTGAACTGGAGAACCAGGGAAAGTAAGATTAATCTTCATCCTGTGCCGGTGTTTTCTGTCAGAAAGGGGAGATGCAACATGATGTTGCTGTTGAGGACAGGCGCTTAAACAAGGAAGAGAAGTTGCTTCACTCACTCTGAGAGAGAGAGAGAGAGAGAGAGAGAGAGCGAGCGCGCGAGCTCACCCGTTCCGTTCTGTTAGCATTAGCTTTACTCTCGGTAAGTCACTCTGCTGTGTCTCTGCTTCATGGATCATTTACAAACTAATGTAGGAAGTCATACAGACGTAAAATAATAATAAATATTATTATTACATTAGTAGTAGTCATCTAAGACGTTGTTGGTATTATTATAACTCCTTCTAGAAGTTTCCTGAGGCTGGTTGTTTACACAGTTTGACTTCCTCCTCTTTATTTATTTCCCTTTCATGACGGTGTAGAAACCTAAAACTGGAATTTTATTGTGTTTTCATTGCTTTTCCGTTCGCTCTCCTGCAGGATGATGGCCCGGAGGAGGTCGGAGTCTCGCTGCGGGCTGTTGGCGGACATCCAGACCCCGCTACTGCCCGAGCCGCTGGACTCGCTGTTCGACATCACCGGCGAACTCGGCAGGTTAGCTCTCTCTCTCTCTCTCTCTCTCTCACACATACACACACACACGGACACATATGTATACACATCCGATCTAATAGAAGGACCTACGGTATCTCGAACTGCTCAGAGTCAGGACACACAGCGCATCAGTGTTTGTTGCGTATCTTCAGAGAGCATCAGAACTAGAGGACCACAGAACAGTGGAAGTAGGTGGCCTGGTCTGATGAATCACGTTTGCTTCTACATCATATCGATGTCCGGGTGTGTTTTTGCGTGTACCTGGTCGATGAGATGACACCAGGATGCACTATGGAAAGAAGGCGAGACGGTGTGTCATTCTGGGAAACCTTGGGTCCTGACATCCATGTCGAGCTTTGACATGTACACTATATTTCTAAAAGTATTTGCTTGCCTGCCTCTGCATGCATATGAACTTGAGTAACATCCAATTCTTAATCCAAAGGGTTTTATGTTATGTTGGCCCACCCTTTGCAGCTATAACAGCTTCAACTCTTCTGTGACCATTTCTTCGAGAAGCGTATTTGTGAGGTCTCCCTTTGTGAGGACACTGTCTCCCTTCTTTAATTCGTCAAAGGTGTTCTATCGGGTCTGGTCTCTGTGCAGGTCATTCAGGTTCTTCCATGGCCAAACATCATCATAATGTTTATGGATGAAGAATTGGATGTTATTCAAGTTTATATGCATATGAAGGCAGGCAAGTGAATACTTTTGTAAATACGTTGTAGCACCTTATCTAAAAACTATTGCTGCATCATGGAAAGAGTCTTCCTTGCTGGCAGATCTCTTTCCAATCAAGCGTCTCTGGGATTGGATTGGAAAAACAAGTCCCGATCCATGGGGGCACCACTTCACCAGCCCGGTTGGTGCCAGATACCACAGAATACCTTCAAAGGTCAAGTGGAGTCCCGAGGACTTGATGATGATGATGATGATGGGTCAGGGCGTGACAAGAGGCATCTATTTAACATAACCAGGGTGGTTGTAATGTTACGGCTGATCTGTGTCTATAGATCAAATTGAAGATAATAGTTAAAGCCATAACCTCAAAGCAGAAGTATTATTTGGTTGATTAACATAAGAGATAAACTAGTATTGGCTAGTTTTATCTCGTTTGTATTTGTATTTATCATACATTATTACACTTTAGCTGGTGTAAACTACAAAGCCTGAAGTCTTTAAGATTACTGCAGCAGTTCTTAGGTACCAGTCTACAGTATCATAATGGGTTTGATTACTAAAGGAAGAGGCTGTGTTTGGGCATAAACTGTTTTTGGGAAGTGAAATCTTAAGCATACTGATGTGAGACCATCTATAGGAGCAGAAGGTGCATCACAAGTGATAAGCAGATGTGTCATGATCGCATTAAATCTTACATCTGAAATGTTTAAGATCCTCATGTTGGTGATAACCTTTGCGCTTTCAAGTCTACACTAGAATTCTGTGGAAGTAGCATGATGACCCTATTGATATTTTCTGTTAGACATATGAAAACAAGGCAGATTGAGGAGGCGTGGTTATTTGGTTCCTGCTTCTCACTAAACTGTGAAAGGTTTCTGAAAATTGGACTTCAGTTTTATGTAGTGTTAAAGTATTTATGATGATTGTAAAACACAAACCTGTCATTATCATAGCTCATGTTTTTACAGTATGACTGCTTTAAACACTGATGCATTGGCATGTCTTTGTTAAAGCCAAAGGAGGGTGTTGATTAATTTTCTGTAAATGCAGCCCTGACAGTAGTGTAGCTGTGAAGCAATTGACAAGTCATTAGAAAAAGAAAAAAAGGCTGTTACTTTTGGCAAGCTTATAAGAATAAAGCGATTCTCAGGATGTGCTGTCGTTTAATCTGCCTCTGGGTGGTAACAGTATCTCTGCTTTGCCTCTAGCCACATTATTTTCATAAAACAGCACACCCTGTTGTGTTCTACTGTTTACCATTAAACATCCGCTCTTATGTTTGTGATGTAACCTTGTAACTGTTTCCTTAACCAGAAGAAACACCTCAGATAAACCTTTTAGCACCGTCACATCAGCGTGATGTTTACATGGACGACATTTATTCAATTTGTTCGAGTCGAGAAACCAACATAAGTGCTTAAGTTGATAGATGCTGATCTGATAAGATGTGTGTGTTTCTTCAAAGATGTGCTCTGAATTAAACTTGTTTGACAAAGCAGTTGTGCTCACTGGAAATTTTTTAATATGCTGGAAATATACCAGAACAAGAAAGAAGAAATATTGATATATATATAAATCATTCTTTTTTTCTTTGAGGTCAAGTTAGGTTTCCCATCTTGTCCGATAAATCTTTTGCATAATGACTGTTAACCAGAATTCAGTCTCATTTCTGATTGGTCAGAAGTTTTTGCTTTATGTGCAATGTGAGCCAGTCAGACAATGGATGAAAGTCAGAAGTAAAAACACACATAGGAGAACGTTGGTTCATCTCACAGAGTTTACAGATCAGGAATAAATGCATCATTTTCCTTACTAGAAACTCGTCATGAAACCTAATGTGGTAAACGAGCGCAGAAAAAATATATATATTCCAATTAGAGAAAAAACTCAGATTAATGGCTGATTCTTACTCATTGAATGGAAGGTTTACACCACCCACTCATTCCGACCAAGGCGTTTACACGATGCAGTTTTATTCTGATTGTAATGATATTCTCATTATTAGTGAAAGATTATGGTCCAGCCTAGTGATGCCTTCAAAGTTTCTTTCTTATTTTTTGCACTAGAGGTTAATATAGCCAGTAACAATAGGCACCTAAAGCCATTACACTCATTTAACACTGGGAATTGGGATTTCCATTTAATAGGAAATGATTGGAAGTCAATCCGACCTAGAAAAACCATCAAGTCTCTCCTTGTATAAGCCTTTCACTTTATATCGTACTGTTGATGCTATGCTAAGGAAAAAACATCACAAAGAGTGTTAGTAAGTTATTCTGTGTTTAGTTTACATTTACACATCTGGCAGATGCCCTTGTCCAGAGCAACTTACATTTTTATCTCGTTATATACCTAAGCAGTTGAGGGTTCAAGGCCTTGCTCAAGGTCCCAACATTGGCAACTTGGTGATGGTGGTGGGGTTTAAACCTGAGACCTTCCGAACCATAGTCCAATGCCTTAACCACTGAGCTACTACCCCTGAGTTTGGTTTGAAATCTGGTGACTTTAAAGGACAAGATAATCATCATAGATTCTCGTGTTTTGTGGGTGTGGGCGGAGTCATTAATCAGGAACAAAATGGCCAGTGTTCCCTGACTACTTCTGTAATTTCTCATGGTTGTGTGTAATATTAAGTCAACATAGTTTGATTTCAAGGAGAGTGAAATTTTACAGCAACGGTGTGTGTAGGTTTATATATAAAAAAGGATGATGATTGTTACATCCAGATAGTCGGACCAGTGCTGGTTTCCATTAAGGTGGAGTGAGTTGAGTGGTGTGTGTTGTGGTGTGTGAGTTTCCCCACAGCACCGGTGATTTTATACACAGATCACTGTTTGTCTTATGGACAAGACCTCTGAGTGTGTGTGAGTGTCTTATTGTGGTTATTAGGAGGAAGGAAGCTAAAATGAGAAGCAGTACCATGAGAGCAGTGTGAAAAGAGAACTGCTATGGGTACTTCCTCTCTCTCGCTCTTTCTCTTTCATTGTATTACCTAAGCTTAGTCTCTACATGCCTTTGTGGCAGTACAGGGAATCTTTCCTTATACAGGAAGCTCTTTTCACAACTCATTTGTTTCTCTGTGTGTCTTCTGTCTCAGAACAGGACGCAGCACAAAACTCGGTGTGATCTCCAGTGTGAATATTTTAAATATTTGTTTTTCAGACACGATTCATGTTAGATTTTTTTTTGCTGGTTGAGTGACCTGACCGTGTGTGTGTGTTTACCCGCTTAGCCAAGCTGTCATTATACAGTAAACTGTAATTAGAGGTTTAGGCGTCTAGCCTGCGGCGTTGTGAAACGCTCTCAGGCAGCATCATATGTGCGCTTCTGTCATGATGGAACAAAAGAGAGAGAAAGAGAGGGGGAACTATTGAAATGTTCCAGCAAACAAATATGAGTTTATTCTCGTAGCTCTCACGACACAGTGATGCTGGCGGTTGTGCCGTGTGATATTCGACAACGCCGAGTCACACGTCTAGTGGAGGAAGTCACAGGTCTGCCTCGTGTTCGAACCTAATATATTGTCAGCGTACTGTTTTTAAAATTTGCTATCTATCTTAAAAACTATCGACATTTCCGATCTCTCTGACACGAAGTCACACCGAGCCACGTCAGCAGGTCTGCGTGTAATATATTCAGGAGAACTGGATGTGGTTTGATGCAAATATTTACAAAAAACATCTTGCATCTAACTGCCTACACACACAACTCTGATTAGACACAGAATTCCTGACTTTAAGCTGTATGTGTTGTCTTCCTTTTTTCAGGGGGAAGTTTGCAGTGGTGAAGAAGTGCGTGGAGAAGACGACCGGGAAAGAGTTTGCGGCGAAGTTTGTGCGGAAACGCCGGCGAGGTCGTGACTGCAGGGCCGACGTCATCCACGAGATGGCAGTGCTGGAGGTGGCCCGGACGAACTTGCGCATCATCAACCTGCACGCAGCCTACGAGAACGAGCATGACATCATCCTGCTGCTCGAGTAGTGAGTGGGACATAAATCAGAAAAAAAAAAAGAAAAAAGCGTGATTTTACATGAAAATCTGACGTATTTAAAGATTTTTATATCTTGGTTTAAAAGTGTTGATTCTCGTCTTTGTCGCTCTCTCCAGTGCGGCAGGTGGTGAGATATTTGACCACTGCGTGTCTGACGAGCTCCTGTCCGAGGGCCAGATTGTCCGTTTAATCCGACAGATTCTTGAAGGCGTCCATCTGCTGCACCAGAGCAACATCGTCCACCTTGACTTGAAGGTTTGCTTGAACACTAAAACACTACACTCAAACACTAGAACTCCACAGTTCTTCTGATTATGAACCTGATTAAAAGCCAGAAGGGACTAGCTGGTTAAACTGTGTGATATGTTATCTTTTTTTATAGTATCAACCTTTGACATATCATATGAGCAATCAATCTAGGCCAAAACACAGTCCTAGTCCAGATTAATCAAATTCATTTTTGACCTCATAAATGCTAACATGAACTTTCCTTCAGATCAAGTACCACGTCCAGGTTCTCGGGCATCTTTGAATTTCAGTACAGGTCATTCCCGACTTACAAACATCCGAGTTACGAATACAAATATAAAGAATATATTCTTATTTCCGGTTCAATCACAGACGTAGCTCACGTGTATTGTACAAAACATAGACACTGCAGTGCACCAGATACCAATATTTACAATTATATACAATCTTTTTAGTGTGTAAGTGAATGTATAAAATGTCTAATGTCCGGTATATTTTGTGTGTGTGGTGGACTGGAAGAAATGAGCCAGCCTCATTGGTTTTATTTATTCAGTTGAATAATCCTAATTTCGGAAAATCCTCAACAAGACAGATACAAGTCCAACAGGAAAACAACTGACTGAATGGTGTCCAGGATTTCCCTTGCTATTTAAAGGCGCTGAGACAACACTGTTATATTTCAAGTGTGAGATTGATTTCATTAGGTGTGGTTCCGTTTTTTTTTTTAGGGGGAAAGGGTTTTTTTGGTCCTGAAGTCTGGACTTTGTCAGACTTACAAACAAATCTTACTTACGAATGTGCCCCCCGGAACGGAACACTCGTTTGTACGTCTGTGACTAACTGTACAGTTCGCTCTACAGGTTTATCCCAGTTAACCTGTAAATGTACATCCACATAGGAGGCAGGAATGTGAGTGTGTAGTTTTTACAAGTGAGTAAAAAAAGTGATAAGCTTTGAGAGACGTGATTGTTATTCATCATTCGCAGCCTCAGAACATTCTCCTGACCAGTTTGAGTCCTCTCGGAGACATCAAGATTGTGGACTTTGGGCTGGCGCGGCGGCTCGGCTCCATCGGAGAGCTGCGAGAGATCGTGGGTACGCCCGAGTATGTAGGTACGTCCTAGTTTGCCTGTAACATGACTCTTTCAGTAGATTTTAGTGTTATAACATCATTAGATTCCTGGAAAGAAAAATGTAATTATTAACTTTAAATGCTGTAATAAACTGTATAGAATGTGTAGATTCTTGACATTTTAAAAGTAGACCAGTGGCGTGTCATGGTACCGCAACACCACAAGGCTCTTCGTTTCCATGTGACCGTGTTGGTGGCACTTTGGTTCAGTACAACTCAACAAACAAAAAAACATAAAGACATGACAACAAAATGAATCCGAAGATTGCAATTTTACAGTATAATACTTAGACTCCCATATGAATTACAGCGACACTGGTTCGGGCAAGCAGAAGTAAAGATATAGCACTTTCCCTCTTCTAAACGATGTGGTTGGCTGACTTTACTTGTAATGGAGGAAGCATGTAGTAGCTAATAATAACATCTAGTAGCAGCGGAAATGACAGGAGTGCAGATATTGTACATGTGGTGGGGTAAAAGATGGCAGAACCTCGACATATAGATGCACATTCTTACGAATTTCCGCCTTACGAATTAGAAATTCTGCAAGAAATTTGCTTCCTCAAAGTTGCGCGTACATACGGGAGCCGTTCAAAATCAGTGCATCAGTAAAAAGGCAAGCAAAACATTTATTTAAACATAAATTAAGATTAAGTGAGGTTTAACGTCTAATGTATTTTATATTTTACTTGTCTTTTCTAAATGTTTTGATTGGTTTTATACAGTATGTAAAAATATGACAACAATCTTGGAAATTTGTAATATTGTTTAAAATTTTTTGGGTGGCTGGAACGGATTATCTGCATTATTTCGCAATACAAATTTTCTTGTCTTAAGAACTTGCCTCCGGAACAGATTACATTCGTAAATGATGTGGTTCCCCTGTAATAATTATTAAGACATTAATAATAATATAATAATAATAACATTAAGAATATTGATGAATAAGTGTTGAAATGAAGAACCAAACAGACTGTCGATCAGGTGATTCCAGTAACGATGCCTTCACTTCTTACATTCAAACAGTAGATTATTTCACCAGATTCTACATTTTTTTTTGTTTAAATAGTGACCAATTTTTTATGCTATCATATATATACCCCTTGATTTAGACATGCATGTTTTATTTCTTCCTCTAGCTCCAGAAATCCTGAACTACGAGCCCATTACTACCGCCACAGATCTCTGGTACGTCTATAATGCAAACATGTCACGTTTCATCCGTCTTTTGTCTAGCGTATCGATCTGAGCTCAAACAGGGATATGAGAAAGTCGCTGAAATGTATCAGTACATTTCAACCTAAAAACATGCATGTATACAAGCATTCAAGTGTGTTCATGTTTGCTGAGGTTATTCATGAAATGTTTTTATGACTGATATCATGCTTTATGGCTGAATATTTTAGTAATGATTAACCGTTGCTCTGCTCTACACCCATAATAAACACATTGGTCATTTTCCAAGAAAACATTTCACTGCTGAGTCAGAGCCTGCCCTAAAGATGAGGATGATGATGTATATCTGTGTTGATGTCAGGAGCGTTGGCGTAATCACGTACATGCTGATCACCGGAGAGTCTCCGTTCGCTGGTGAGGACAAACAACAGACCTTCCTGAACGTCTCGCAAGTGAACGTGGACTACAGCAAAGAGGCCTTCTCTCGAGTATCCGAGCTCGCTGTGCATTTCATCCGAAAACTGCTAGTCAAAGCACCAGAGTGAGTTCAGTGTCAAGATTTCGATTTTAATTAAAATAAAGCCCGCTTTTCAGGAATCTAGATTAAGATTTTGGTCTCTAATGAAACAGAAGGAGAGATGGAAGAAGTATCAGGGTGAATCAGACATGTCTCTAGAGTGAGAGGAGTCACAGCATTAGAAGTTTGTCAGGATTTTTATCAGGATTTGTAATTCACTTAAAAGTCCATTAAGAATTCTGTACAAAGTACAGTTTGATCTCTACTGTATAAATCCAGAAGGTCATATAGAGTTCAGGAAATTAAAGTAGTCTACCATAACAAGTATATTCATGAGAGTCAAAAAAATAAAAGTGCCCCTCCTTTGCATAGTGAAATTCTGATTAGATATGAGCTCACTCAGGACTGCTCACTTCCTGTTGTGGAAAGTTTCAGCAAGTTCCTGGGCGTTCTCCCTAGGACTCTGCCAGATCCATTGGTTTTTGTAAAAGCTGTAAAGTTTTCTCTGTGCAGTTGTTTTTATGATCCTGAGGGATCATTTCAGGAACAGTAGTTTTATTACTGATTCACTCAGACGCTGTATATTAAGTCAGAAGTCATTTCTGTCATTACAGAAATGTCATTTGTCAGAAATTTCTGGTCTGATTCACCCTTTCTGATGTTACTGGATAGCTTAAAAAAGAGACAAGCGATAAAAATCCCTCCCGCACACACTGACTGTTTCATTTCTTTTTAAGGAGGAAAACCCCTAACAGTTTATTTTGTTTGCTTGTTTTATTTAGGTTTTTCCCTTTTCGACAAACACTAATACAAGAAGACAGTTTATGTATATACCTGACGTGTGTATATGGATGTCCTCTTTTTAATATTATTATTGGTACGAGTAATTGCCCTCTGTTATTATAGAATAAAAAACGCTGGATCTTTTGAAAGTTAAGATCTTGAATATGGTGCTGGCAGTAAAAACTGGTAATAGTATTAGTAGCGGTAGTAGTAATAATAATATTAATAGAAGTCATAACAGTAATAGTAAGAGCAGACGTTATAGTAGTGTTAATAGCAATAGCAATTACAAGTGTAATAGTAGCAGTTTTAAAAGTGGCAGTATTAATATACTGTATATACAATATTATAAACAATATACTATAATACTGTTAGTAATACCAGCAGCAGCAGTATTGGTAATATTAGCATTAACGAGTAAGTGTAATAGTAGTAGTAATAGTAGTAGGTATTAATAATGTTAATAGTATTAGTGGCAGCAGTAGTATTCATAGTAGTTACGGTGTTAGTAGTAGTATTGATAATAGCAATAGCAGAAGGGATAGTATTAATAGTAATAATAGTTATTGTGATAGTAGTATTAATAATAGTAACAGGACTAGGAGCAGTATTAAATTGTAGTAATATTTATTGTGATATTAGTATTAATAATAGTAATAGCAGCAGGAGTAGTATTAATAGTAGTAATAATTATTGTGATAGTAGTATTAGTAATAGTGATGGTATCAGGAGTGACCTTGTTAACAGTAGTACTAGTAATAGAAACAGTAGTGGTAGTAGTGTTAATAGTAGCAATAGCAGTGAGGGCAATATTATTAGTAATAGCGGTAGTAGTAATAGGTGTAGTAGCAGTAGTAATAGTAACTGTTGCAGTAGTACTAGTAGTCATGGTATTAATAGATGCATAGCAGTAGTAATGATAGTAGCTGAAGTATTAATAGCAGTAGTAGTATTAATAATGGTAGTATTAATGATATTAATACTAGTCGTAGTTTTACCAAGTAATAGTAGTAGCACATGAAATTCAGAAAGACTTTACCTTGAGAAATCTTTCATCTGAAATTCATGATATTTCTGATTATAAAGTTTGATTCATTTCCTTTATAAAATCCATCCATCTGCGCAGAACTCTCCTCACACACAGTGTTAATCAGTGCCATGCTTTTAGCAACACATTTTTACCAATTTATTGGTCTCCTGTGCGATTTACACTATATGGCCAAAAGTTTGTTGGTCGTATGTGCGCACGTATTCTTTTTTTTATCAGTCACTGAGCGTTTTCCACATTATCTCTCACTATGAACGCAGAGACCGGCCGAGCGCCGCAGACTGCATGAGTCACCCGTGGTTGTGGCAGCAGTGCCTGGGAGCCGAACTCTCCCCCCCTCCGACGACGCCACGTGTTCCCCGAGAGCGCAGCGGCGGTGCCAAATGGGCATTGGCTCCTGAGGACTTGGAGGACAAGGAGAACATTCTGGATTCACCGCAGTCCAAGAGGTTCCGCTTCGAGGAGGACATGCTGGCCCCGAGAGACAGCACCAGCAGCATCTGAAACCTCTATTCTGTATAATCACATTCCCTTTTTTCTCTGTCCTTATCCTCCGAATCACTTCCGGGACCACACCAAAGACGCGAATGAGAAAGCTAATTACCGCTGCACAATGCGTGATAGGGTTTCTGTAACTCAATCACCATCGTCTTTATTCATCTCAGATGTTTCATCTCACCGCTCTGTCTCTGTTGTACGTAGTTTTATTATGTCTGTTTTTAAATTTGCTCCATTATGTATGTTTTTTCTTTCTTTCTTTTTGGAGAATATTTATTTGATAAGATAAAGTGTGGATTTTAAAATAAGGGAAAAAAGAGGCCAATGGTTCCTGTAAACCAGCAGTGTTTTAATAGTAGGGATGTTGGGTTTAGAGTTTCTGATGAATTATTATTATTATTATTATTTTGTTTTTTGTCCTAAATAATTTAGTTTATTTTTGGTGCTCCAAATCACAATATGCTGGACTGCAGGGAAAACTAGAATGAACTCAATGTATAGAAACAGGGCACTGGTCAAAAATTAGTTATATTAATGCAGTAGTAATGTAATTATTCAGGCCAGCAGTGCTGTGTGCATGTGTGTGTGTTTGCCCTGTTTGGTGCATATTTCTCAAGTCACACAAACACACACACACTGCACCCTAAATTACTTAGATCTTCTTTTTTTCGGAAGTTCACTTCTACTTAGTCATGTATTTGGAGGACTGCCATAAAGCACTTAATCCCTTGACATCTGTCCGCTTCGGTGAAATATGAAGAGAAGTAAAAAAGAAAAAGAAAAAAAGATAACTTTTAATCTGAGCTCGTTTTAAATAGATTTTTGTAGCGCTTAAATAAAAAGCAAATGAAGGCAGAAAGGAAAATGGACAGCTGTGTAGTGACAGCTTGTGATTTGTGATTTAATTTCTAGCAGGTTTTGTAATCTGCGCTCTCATCTCATCTGATCTGGGTTAGGTCAGACATGTGTGTTATTTTCTGCTGAAAAAGAAATTTATATATACTGTATATAGAGTTTACCCATTCTGTGCCTTTGTGTCTCAGGGGTTAGCTTCACAACTTGCCAGTCCAGGTTTAATATTTGTATTTCTTTATATATATATATATATATATATATATGCTGTAAATAGAATACTTTATTGCGCTCGTTTATTTCAGATGCCTGAGATTTTACCACAAATCTATGCATTCATTCTCTATTCACCATGTACAATGATTCTCTACTCAAAACTGGATAAAGTATGTTTTTTTTTTTTTTTACTTTAACTACTTCATGTTATTAAGTGTTATGTTTAAATTCCAGATGCTGTTCATCTTAAAGATGTTGGATGTTGATAATTGGAGATAAAATCATGTTATTAGAGAGAGAGAGATTGTTGTAAAGGGGTAAGGAAAAAAAAAAGGCTATGTGGGTATAAGGAATTCTCTGCCCGAGGTTAATTTAAACTCGTATTTGTTTGATTGATACAGTATTAACTTACAAACTATAAGGGATTTTAGAAATGTCTGGGACCAGAATCTCATACAGTATATCTTGTCTTGATTTGAGAACTTTGAATGGTAGTTTTTTTTGGCCCTCGAATGTTCAAGATGACGTGCCATGTCGGTTTAAGAACGTTTCCGAAATGTGTTTTGTTTGTTTTGGGGCTTTCATGCTTACGGCAGAGATGCCGCTGTGAGGTGTCACACTTAAGAAAAGTTATGCTTCAAATAGTTGTTGTCTTTAAAAATGGACAGCAAAAGTAAAAAAAAAAAAAAAAATTAACAACGATGCTGCGATTGAAAGGTTTTCCAGCCACATCCACACACCTCAGGGACGTCCTGTGACAACATCCAGCTCCTGTCTAGTGATATATATATATATATATATATATATATATAAAATTCTTTAACATGAATGATCAATAGAGATTAATAAATGCTGTTACACAGGTCGTGTGTGTATGTGAGATCAGGGTCCACACCAGGTGTTATGATCTGACCTCAGAACGGATCGGTCCGTGTTCAAGTGCCATGACTAAGCAAAAAATTCTGTGGGCTTCAAATAAACATCTCAAATTTCTTTCCAGTGTGCATTGTGTTTTTTTTACTGAGATAGTGAAAAGGATTGTATTCGTCTTACCTGAATAAATTTCCTGGACGGACATTTGACATGTAAATATGATAAACCTGCTAAACTACATACCACAAACACTGATAAGGGTTCAAACATTCCATAATATTTCGTTTTGGTTTTCTTTTACCAGTGAAACTCGTGATGCATTTCTGCACGTCTCAGTGTAACACTTTAAAAGGATATTGATATTAGTTTTTCCTGATCCTACTCTGACATTATGAGGTTCTATCTCCTGTTCACTCTTTAACCAGAACAATATTTTGCCTGGGGGTAAAAAAAAAAACAAGTCACCATTTCAGGAAGGTCAAATTATTGGGTTGCATCAAGCAAATAAAAGAACTAAGGAGATGTGAAATGACTGGAAATGGGTTAAGAATTCATATAATCAAAACCTGGAAGGACAGTACTGAACCGTCAACTTTGTGGAAGGAACGTGGTTGGGAAAAAAAAAAAATCATGAATGGAGATTGTGTAAATTTTGGTGAAGTCGCATGGTAAAAAAAACATCTACAGTAAAAACAAGAGCTATGTTTAATTAGTAAAAGTAAGAGCATTTCCATGTACACATGCACACAGTGTGATGGAAACGCTAAACTCCATAAGAAAACGACTTTAGTTTGCTATAGAACATAAAGATTAGATTTAGACACAATGGAAAAGTTCATGTGACCTGATGAGTCCAGATTGCGCCTATTCCAGAGAGATGGGCGTGTCAGGGAAAGAAAGAATAACGCACAGGATGGCCTCTGGAGGCAGTGTTATAATCTTGAGTGGGGTTGCTTTAGTCGTTCAGATTTAGGCACAGCAACGTTATGTGGCAATAAAATAAAGTCAGCCGACGACCTGAATTTACCGAATGACCAGGTTATCACATCTGTGGATAGTTTTTCTTCTCCGATGGTGAGTCCATACTCCAGGCCTTGAATTGCGAGTGAGTGGTTTTCACATGAACTGGACACCACTGAGTTAAAGGTGGTTAATTAAAATCTTAAAGTGAGCAACCTTTTTTGGGTCAGGTAGTAAATTGTTTTGTATACGTTTTTGAACATTACATGCTACAAAACTGATGCAACACAACACAGACAACACCAGGCCTGATAATTTAGCGAAGCATCCCTTTTATTACTTCAGCGAGTAAACAGAACAAAACGAATGCTTAAAGAAAAAAAAAACAGCTGGTTATAAAAGCATGGAATGGCGACATTCGCTGCAGTTAAGCAGAACATTTTTCGATTTAACACGAGCCAGCCACAAGTGCATACACGTCCTGCTGAGTCGGCATTTCTGCTCTCAGCCTGACAAACCGGAATCGCGGCAGCTAAAACATCTTAGTCGTACGCCGTTGTACGCTGAAGCTGCTTAAATCACATTACATGTTTAATCGTTGTAAACATTACAGTTACAAGGAGAGGATAAATCATGATCCTGGGCCAAGCTCCTTGACCTGACCTTCACAAAGCAAACTTATCATTTCTATATGTCTATATTAACATAATAGTGGGTCAAGGTGTGCTCTAGCTAAATTAACTTTTATGCTTAAACACAGCTTGTATAGAAGAATCAGAGCAAACGGCTCTCATAAGACATAAAATATTGTTGAACTATAATGATCTCTACTTTTGTGCAAAGAACTAGCTTGTTATGTCACATAACCGAATACAAGCAGATTTCCAGCTGAGTGCAACAAGAGAGAGAGAAGTTTTTACTTCCCTGGGTGTACAAGCTTTACTGTGTTTTATTTATTTATTTTAGATTTATCAATATTTATCAACCTTGCTACACATTCCAGCGAGACAGTATGTTATCGGTCAGCTGTGGCTCATTTACAGTCAACGATTAAACAATAAACTCTTTAAGTATTAATCCAAATAGAAGAGGGAATAAAACAATGTTCCAGTGTCTAGCATCCAGGTCTACGTACTAATGTTAATGTTTATGTTTCTCAGTGTAACCAATTTAAACATTATTATTATAATAAATAATGTGTGTTACGTCTATACTTAAGTACTTACAGACACGGCTCATAAAAATATGAAGCAGAAGAAGCTAACGGTGCTAAGCAACAGCGTACATTACAACTGGACGTCCAGACGTTTGGTCGAAATATTTCACTTTTATCAGTCCTGTGTGTGACGAGGATACCAAACTGGAACTACGACTTTGGACTCAAGGTGCTAAAATTATGTCAACGCTTTGGAAAGCTCCTAGTATGTGCAAAAATATGTACTAAAATCATTAAGTACTTTGTCATGTGCCAAGAATTAAAAAACTAAACAAAAAAGGCATGTTGAGAAAGCTTAAAGTCAAACGAAGATCTATCTAACCGTGCGACCTGAACGCGTTTCTGTGCGGCTCAGAACTCCTCGATGACCCGGAAGTGGTTTGCGATGCACACCGGCTCGTCTTTGAAGTGGAGGTTTTGTGTGACGCGGGCGCCGAGTTCCTGCAGCGTCTTTACGAAGCGCCGATGCTCGCGTCCCACCCACGCCCTGGCTGGGTCACACACTTCATAGGGAGTGACATGAGCGTGCACGGCGACTCCGCTGGACGCCAGCTCGCGCAACGCCTGCTTATCCGTCACCCACGTGTCCCCGGTGCCTGGGTGTCCACCGTCCAGCCAGTACATGTCTGAGATGCTGTTCAGGAACTGCCTCAGATGGGGGTCGGTGCGGGCTGACGCCAACTCGTGAACGATCTGATTCAGCACCACGCAGCCTTTACTGAAGCCCACTAGAATGAGTGAGAAGCCTGTGGGGAGAGGAGCTGGCACTGAGGAACTCCCCAGTGGTGGCAGAGGCTCGGCGATGGCTGCCTGCTCTGTGGCGTGACCGAGGAGGGCGCGTAAGTGGCGCATGGCCCCGTAGTCGGGCGAGTGCTTAGGTGCGCCGAATACATCGGACAAAACGAAGTTGGAGTAGCAGCTGAACTTCTGCAGGTGGAGGCGCGATGGCCGTACCAACCACACATGCCGGCCTGGGAAGCGGGCACCAAGCATCCAGGCTACTCGCTCCAGACTGAATGAGATCCATGGAGATGCATCAGGCTGCACAGCCATCTCTTGATGGAAGTTCTGGAAGTATGACGGGGACACAGAGAAAGAGAGAGAGAGAGAGAAAATCGTTAAAAAGTCACAGGATAAAAAAAAATAGAAAATTGCCCTTTTGTAAAAACGTGTGTGCACACCCATCCTGTGTGTATTGCCACCTTGTACATAGTGTTTTTAAAGACAAACTCCAGATGCACTATGACCCTGACCAGGATAAAGTGTGTGTCAAAGTCGAATGAATAAATAAATAATAGAAATTAGCCATCATGGGATTTTAGCGCATGAACAATAGAATATTCATTTCCTGGTGAGCTGAAGGCTTGACTCCTAGTGCCCCTTGTATCACTCTGACTATTAATATTGGTCAGTGTCTAATCACAGGAAGCTGACGACTGGATATTTTAGTTTGGTTTTAACCTCTGAAATGAGACGGATGTGTTTACACGGTCATATCAGTGTCACTGCTGAACACCACATACATAACATTTGGTCTCTGTACAATAATGGATGAAGTAGAGGAATCTGACCAACTTGGTGGCTTTAGATTTGGCAACTTCTTAGACTCCTTTGGTGACGTCCTTTCAAAAAAAAGGTTCAAGTGGTGAGCAAAAGTATTACTGATGAACACTAGCTGATGTTTAAAATCACCATCGCTCTCAACAATCAATGATCACCAGACCATCAGGCAACATCTGATAACTTCATCCACAACCAGTTCAGAACCACAACCCATCGTTATCTCTAACACAACACAGGCGATTTCTATTTATCGTGTAAATACATATTAATGTTATCATCAGTCATACAAGCCGTATACAGTACCATAATGCTAAAAGCATTCTTTAGAAATGTTGGCCCATATTGATAGGATAGCATCTTGCAGTTGATGGAGATTTGTGGGATGCACATCCAGGGCACGAAGCTCCTGTTCCACCACATCCCAAAGATGCTCTATTGGGTTGAGATCTGGTGACCGTGGGGGCCATTTTAGTACAGTGAACTCATTGTCATGTTCAAGAAACCAATTTGAAATGATTCGAGCTTTGTGACATGGTGCATTATCCTGCTGGAAGTAGCCATCAGAGGATGGGTACATGGAGGTCATAAAGGGATGGACATGGTCAGAAACAATGCTCAGGTAGCCCGTGGAATTTAAACGATGCCCAATTGGCACTAAGGGGCCTAAAGTGTACCAAGAAAACATCCCCCACACCATTACATCACCACCACCAGCCTGCACAGTGGTGACAAGGCATGATGGATCCATGTTCTCATTCTGTTTACACCAAATTCTGACTCTACCATTTGAATGTCTCAACAGAAATTGAGACTCATCAGACCAGGCAACATTTTTCCAGTCTTCAACTGTCCAATTTTGTTGAGCTCGTGTAAACTGTAGCCTCTTTTTCCTATTTGTAGTGGAGATGAGTGGTACCCAGTGGGGTCTTCTGTTATTTCAGTCAAAGTTGCTCTTCTATCAGCTTAAATCAGTCGACCCATTCTCCTCTGTCCTCAAGCATCAACGAAGCATTTTCGCCCACAGGACTGCTGCATAATGGATGTTTTTCCCTTTTCACACCATTCTTTGTAAACCCTGGAAATGGTTGTGCGTGAAAATCCCAGTAACCAAGCAGATTGTGAAATACTCAGACCGGCCCGTTTGGCACCAACAACCATCCCACGCTCAAAATTGCTTAAATCACCTTTCTTTCCCATTCTGACATTCAGTTTGGAAGTCAGGAGATTGTCTTGACCAGGACCACACCCCTAAATGCATTGAAGCAACTGCCATGTGATTGGTTAATTAGACAATTACACACCAAAAGTGATCAAAGGCAAGAAAACCGGTGAACTGGCGACAGGGTCATGGGCGGGCGAGGTTCACTGATGCACACTGGGTAAGAGAAGGAGAGGAGTCAGAAGACACAGTGCATCACTGTTATGGTGGCAAAATGGGTGGGGACCAGGCAGGTGGTCATAATGTTATGGCTGATCGGTGTACATGTGACATAAATGGTGGGTTTATATCTTATTAAAAGTGCATGGAGTGTATCTAGGAGGAAATGTGTAAAAATGTGTACAAATGGGGCTGTTTATTACCTGTTCTAACTTAGAGTCACTAGGTGTAACAGCTGCAGATTATAAACACAGTGTTAGTGCAGAGACATGTGTGACAGGTGTGTGTGTGTGTGTGTGTTTAAGCTCTAGAGCCTCAGACTCACCTGGATGTCTCCGGGGAAAAACACGACGTGCGCATTTTCGCTGCGTGTCGCCCGGGTTTGTCTCGGGTCGGGCCGCAGGAGCAACACGTCGTTCGTGCGGTGCTGCTCGGAGCCTGGGACCGCAGAGAGGCGCAGCAGACTGCCGGGAGGAGGCGCAGACGGACCCGGCTCCGGACCCGAACCTGCACCGTGTCTCGCTGTACTGCTGCTCATCACCGCCACACCACACAGCGGCCGGCCTGATAAAAACCCTCTGCACCTCCACACCATAAACAACACACACACAGCTAGACAGGCACCATCTTGCTACAGCAGGTTAGCCATGCACGAGCGCTAAACTGTTGCTATAGTTACCGAGCTCGTTCCGCCATGTTTAAACCTGTCGCAGGTGTTAGACGTAATAGATAAATATCTACATAATAACTTAGCATCTTCAAACGCAAAAAATCTTAAATTACAATAAATGTGTATTATTATTATTATTATTATTATTATTATTACATCGCCAACGAAAAGCTCTTTTTTCGTAGATCATACACTACGCATGCGCAAAATGACTCAGAATGCCAGAGAAACCCGGAAGTTTATGCATACCTACCGAACTGATCGTAAACGCATGCGCTAAACGTACGCTTAAATATTTGATTGAACTGTTGATTTGTAAATCAACAGTCCTAAAGGACGCTATCGGGGCTGTATGTAATTAAAATAGACACGTTGTTTTAAAGTAAGCTACAAAGTCCTCTCTGATAATATATATATATATATGTGTGTGTGTGTGTTTGATAATATTCGATGGATTGTAAAGCTATTTTAAAAGTCTTGCTTGTTTTTACGACTGTGTTTGCGACAGTTGCTGCAGATTTGCGAAACAAAATCCTACCGTGGTTTGGTGTTTGAAGTCAAATAAACAAAATGCTGTTTCATCTTAATTCATAGATTTCAGGTCCTCTAGAAGCACATGACACATGACAGTGTATATACAGTATACATTCCTTTTATATATATATATATATATATATATATATATATATATATATATATATAAGGAATGTATACTGTATATACACTGTCATGTGTCTCATATATATATATATATATATATATATATATATATATATACACACCTGTCACTATCACTTTGTTCTAGTAGATCTCCTGGTGTTAAGGCATGACCTCTGCCCTGGGGCGCCGCCTGGTTGCGTGTCTCCTGAACATCTCCGAGTCTCGGAAAAGAGACGTGGTGGAGGAGGTGGCACAGGCAGCCATCAGCGACCACCATGGTAAGCTTTAATACTGTTAAAATCCCGAACCTGCTCTGAACACTGTCGTCTATACCACTTTATCCTGTATACAGGGTCATGGGAGGCCTGGCCTATCCCAAAAGACTTAGGGCACGAGGTGGGTACCCTGGAAAGGCCATCGTAGTTCAAACACACTGACACCATCCATGCACTACAGGCAAATTAGGAACGCCACTTAGCATAATGGACTGTGGGAGAAAACCAGAGTACCAGGAGGAAACCCACCCAGTACGGGGAGAACATGCAAACTCCATGCACACAGACCCTGAGGTGGGAGTTGCAGTTATAAAACCCCGGGGCCTGCAGTTATAAAAGATTAATTAAGATTTCAGAATCAAGATTTCATCACCCTTGTTGTATAAATCTTGATAGGACACATGACCGAGAGGTATTCAAGTTAGAACTAGGAATTTTGATTATTTCTGTATGTAATCCCCTGCTACACTAATGCACTTATCCCAGCGTTTCATTTGTACATGGACACCATAACGGTAGAAAGTTTTCTCGAGCCATGATTAGACTACCAGCTTCACCTCTGAAACACTAGCTCCCCAGGAACTCCTTTAAGTGCTCCCAGTGTGGAAATGACTCGGCGCGAGGTCAGGACAGTATGGAGGACTCCCAGCCGAGTTCCTGTAGTATGCAAGTGGTGTTGGTGAATGATTGTGTATACAATTCACATAGACTGATGTGTCTGTTCCTTCCACAAGTTGTTGAAAAGTTCTCTATTGATTTTCAAGGATGAGGTGTTTAAAAAAAAAAAAAAAACTTAATCACAAGTGATCTTACTTTGCTTTGAAGTAATTTTACTTGATCATCCCGTGTTTTTTACCTTTGGGGTGTTTAAAGTAACTGCTTTGTGCCAGGCTGCATCACACCACCCTGTCTTTGGTTATTTTCTATGACAGCATGCCTGTAGTAGTTTAATTCCTAATATATTATATTTCTTGGTTTTACTCTGAAAATCTGTGTGAGCAATTTTAGGAGGAAGACGGAAAGGCACAACTGTCCTAAACATCTTCAGTGATCATGACTACAACCGTTCGGTTCTGACCATCGTTGCTGGTATTGAGCTAATCGGTAAAGTCCTCTATTAATGTACAGCACTGTCCATGAATTCAAAATGTCATACCACTACCTATTGTCATTTTAAAGCCTATGTCCTTTGGACACTAACTTACTGCAGAGCATTGGGGGGTTTTTACTCTATACTTTAATAATTTTTAGGATTTTTAAGATTTCAGATGGCTGTCGTGTTTCCTTTGCTACAGGGGAGGCGGTCCTCTCAGCATCAGAGCGAGCCTTCTCATTGATTGACATGACAGATCATGAAGGAATTCACCCTTGCATGGGAGCTGTGGATCTCGTGCCCTTTTATCCTCTGGGAGAGGACGTGAGCTTGGAGGATTGTGGAAAAGAGGCTCAATGTAATCTATAACAAGCTATTTTGGAGTAAATGGAAAAATTCATAAGCATTCACAAATTAGTGGCATCTCCCCCGCTCAGCTTTAGGTACAGCTCTGACCGAGAGAGTGCCAGGCACCAGTGCGTTCTTCTTTGGCTGGGCAGATAACCCGCTGCACCGTGGCCTTGCACACAGGAGGAAAGAGCTGGGCTGGTTCAGGAAGGCTCCCGACATGGCTGCCGTGTGGCCAGATGTTGGACCAACGCCTACGAGAAGATACGGATTAACAGGTGAGATTTCTGAACACAGAGAGATTTCATTATTTACAGGCACTAGTAGACTTTGATGAGCCAGGACGACATTAATAACAACATCAGTAACATTAGCAATATAATTTTTTTTTCATATAGCTTTAGATAAACATCTGGTTAAACATCTCTAGATCTTTCTGAAGGCATTGAGAAAGTTCAGATTAAAACAAACTGTTTAAAATGAAGCAAAGAAACTATTCAAAATTTAATTTTGCCTGCATGTAATTATTAAATAATATATTTTTTTAATTACATACATCCAATACAGGCCAAGGTGAAATTAAATTGTTAAATGTCCAATCGTGTTTTCTGCACCAAACAGGGATTTGGATGAAAATTTTTATAAATAATGTACTTATTCAGGTATCTTCCTTAAGCCTAATGTGAGAAACAAAGCCTTATTTTCTCTCTAAAGGTATCGGTGCAAGCCCTTATGTGATGAACTGCAACGTGACCATCGATACCCAGGATTTATCGCTAGGACGGGGCGTGGCAGCGGGCATCCGAGAGTCCAGCCTGGGCGGAATCCCTGGGGTGCAGGTCATAGCTCTTCCTCATGAAGGTACTGTAGAAATCGCCTGCAACGTAGAAAGTGTACCAGGTCCAGCCGCTGGAGGCTGTGACTCATGGCCAGCATTCCGAATTGGAAATCAGGAATTCTGCCACGCTCCGGCATCACTGATTGCCACCCGGGTGGCAGAACTGGCCGGGTGCCAGGGTGTGACGACACGAGGGACGGCGCTGATCGGGTTCACACCGCTCGAGTGTAAGAGACTGGCTGAGAGAGCGCTGTCTCAGGATATCGGAGAGTTCTGGAAGGAGCTACATGGAGTGCGCATGTAGACAATGAGACAGGAATATAAACACTGTCCTCATGGAGTTACTGTGCTTATGGACATATTGATCATTCAGTAGCTTTAGGATGAGAAAAAAATAAATAAAAAAAACAGCTCTAAACACACTGTCTTCATTATTATAATTGATAATATAAATTCCTGTTAACTACACACACTCTCAGGTTAATAAAGTTCATTGCAAAAGTTTGCACCCCCTCCCATTGTCAGTGGTTTCTGTTCGTGAATGGATTATTTTAAGCATTTTTTTTTTAAAAAAGGGTGTGTATTCATTGACAGGTTTGTGTTTTGTGACAACAGCTTTATGCTTTTTCATGGGTGTGGCAGCTGCAGTGTGATCTCTAACCACATTAAGAGGGTTTCATCATATTACAATAACAAACTAAACTGGACCAGTGCTGTGACTTATCATAGGTCCTTTAGCAGCACAGGATAAGTGAGCACAGCCTTGTTCGGAATGTGTGCGGGGTTTTTATAGGACTTATTCACTGTCTTGGGCACTTGAGTAATGTAAGGAGGCAAAAGAAAGCAAGACGGTGAGTCTTAAGTGTTAGAGCTGGATTGGAGTCTTTCTGACTTGTTTGTTGAACCATTAAAAGAAAAAAAATGGGTTGGATAGGTACCAGTGGCAACTGTGATAAAGGGCCAGTTTAAGTGTGTGTAGTGAATGTGACAGTCTGCCATTACAGTATGGCAGCTCATGAAGACATTTTATTGTGATCAGCATGGATTTAATTAAAAAAACAAAAACAAAGGATGACCACACAAGCTTGAATTGGACAACTTTTGTTAAATTTCTAGTTTTATTTCTAATTAAATAAACCTACGTGTTAGAACCATCACCTCTCTCGCACAGTCACTTTTGGTATGTTGTTGGCTGAAGGGTTTCACCTCTCTTCCACACAAATAAAGGGCAGCCAGTGGGCTCCGTCTGCGCGTTTACGACAGCAGTTTACCGTTCCTGAACTTCTTTGACAGCAATTCTTTAAAAAAATTAAGTGAAGAAAGTGCATTGAGTGTTCAAGTAAGGGTGGATGGTTGAAACACCATATCATGAGGGCACGTGTTGAGACCTGGAATAAAAGGGGAAAACAAGACAAGGGGTTGTG
Source organism: Clarias gariepinus (assembly GCF_024256425.1). Taxonomy (NCBI): domain Eukaryota; kingdom Metazoa; phylum Chordata; class Actinopteri; order Siluriformes; family Clariidae; genus Clarias; species Clarias gariepinus. The sequence goes on from NC_071104.1 coordinate 6,748,478, forward strand.
ATCTTAAAAAAAAAAAAAAAAAAAAGAGCTGGTTCTTCAGAAACTCTACTCTAACAGTCCTAGGTGAAAGAGGACAAAGCCAATACTCAGTTTATTGCACTGTAATATTAGACTCTGTGTCTTGATTGGCAGTTATTCTGAGAAGAAGAAAAACAAACAAGACATTCAAGTTTTGAGTGTGCTTCATCTCTTAGAAGCACGTCGAGGGTCCCTGCCGTTGCTGATGGTGACGGACGGTTTGGGAGGTGCAGGCGGTCCTACAGTGACTGCCAATGGAGGGCCGTTTCCAGGAACACGGCCATTTGTTCTCCCGGGAGCTGGGAAGTTGGCAGCTGGGGGTGCGATATTATTGGGATACGTCTGCATGGTGCCATTTCCTGCCATTTAAAACATCCAAATGAGTCAGTTCTGTCAGTGAAAACATCTTCGAGCATGGTACAGAGCTTTGTACAGCACTGCCTACATATGGAGATTACATCATGACTGACTGATGGGTTTCATACCTGCTTGAATAGGAGGAGGTGCGTTTTGATTAGGTGGGGAGTTTCCACGCTGTTCTTTACCCTATTTCAGTGGGAAGATGAAAAGACAAGACACTTTAAATATCTGGACAAAAACAACCGTCTGCCCCTTATCAGGACCTAGATCAATTAAGTTCAGCTGTAACCCCCCCCTCGATTTTCGAAATCAGTACAGAACTTCCATGCGGCCGATTTTGGTCTTACCGTTTTGTTCTGCTGGTTGGCTTGGGCTAGCAGATCAGGATTTGGCTCGCTGAAATTTGGAACTTCAGAGTACACCATGCAGAACCTTTGCAGAGTTTGTTTTAAATATAATATCAGTATTACAGACTGCATGAAGAATGTTAAAGGGTAAAGGCAGCAACACAGTTATTTAAATAATTAATTATAAAAAAATTTTAACTCAAACTTACTCTCCGATTTTCTGCAAATCTCCACCCCGGCCCATGTACAATGTAAGACACCCTTTCCAAATTGAGGCATAGCTATAAAACAAAAAGGGGTGAACCAATTTACAAGCCAGCATTTTAAAAACACCGTACATCACTGTAGTGTGTTCAGGTAAGTAAAGATGTTGTATTTTAATTGCTCATTAGAAATGCAGTAAATGTACAACACTGCCTACTGATTTCACTCGTCATTTCCCTGTTTAAAGACCTCTCTCGTTCAGGACACAAATTAATTCAACAGGTGTGAGATACAAACCTACTGAATGGCTGTTGTACACCATTTAGATTTTAACCTCATGCAATTTATCTTCATTTTAGATAACCATTACATTTTCAAACAGCTCGCTGACGCACCATTAGGGGTCGTGATTGGCTGTAGTGCAGTGATTGATTTGAGCGCCCCGGATGAAAAGGGGCACGCACAGCTATGCCTTACACGGCATCAAAACCATCCGTGACATCTAAAAAAAAAAAAATGTCCTAACTGATTAGGTGTTTTCTGCAAAAAGAAAACATTTCCAGTTTTGTACCCGAGCCCCCAATAACGAAACTGGACTCCATATTAACGTAAACACAATTATTTTGGACTTCCAGCCTCCTTAAACACAGTATGACTGCAGATCAATCCCTACTAAAATGAGGATGGGTTCCCCGTCAAGTCTGGTTGCTCTCAAGGTTTCTTCCTATTGCCATCTAAGGGTGTTTTTCTTCGCCACTGTGGCACTAAGCTTTTTCATTAGGGACAATCTGATCTTGATTTATATGCATTTCCTCACACACCTCATACTTTTTTCTTTTTTTATTCTGCTTTATGAAAATGATCATTGTTGAAAGCGCTATATAAATTTTTTTTTTTATATAAATAAAGTGTTAAAATGTAAAAAGATAATATTTCAGGTTAAGAACTCCAACTAGATGCTGAACGATACTGAGAGGAAACCCGTTATAGAAGAAAGTCAAACCTCCGACCTTCTGATCGGTCAGTGGTTAAGGAGTTGGACTACTGATCAGATTATCTTAGGTTCAAACCCCCACTGTCACCAAGTTGCCCCTTAACCCTCAACTGATCAGATGTATGAGGAGACAGTGTATGTCACTCTGGATAATAGTGTTTGCCAAATACCACAAATGTAAATGCAGACTGATCAGCCATAACATTATGACCACCCAACTAATATTGGAACTATATTCCTATTTTCCTCAACTTGAGGAAGCTCTTCCATTGGATCGGACTACACAGGCAGGCTTACTGCCGCCCATGACCTGGTCACCAATTCACCGTTTTTTTCTTCTTTGGCTCACTTTTGGTACGTCCCAACTACTGCAGGCAGAGGAACACTGATGCACATGGCTGGGTTAGGGTTAGGTTGGTCCGTGTAATCCGATGGTTAGGGTTAAGGCTGGTCTGTGTAGTCCGAGCCAATAGAGGCGCTAATGCTGAAGAGTAATGCTGGTTGTGATATAAAGGTGTCAAAACACAACAGTGCATCACTGTTATGGTGGCAAAAGTGGTGGGGACCACGCAGATAATTAATGATCACTAAAACGTCCTGAACTCTTAATAAAAAGTAATCTTTTTTTAGTTTGCAGAATTTGGAGACCTCCAGTGTTTAGTTAAGCTCTGTAAGAACTTTTACCCCCGGGTGAGGCGGATGATGTCCCCAGGCTGGATCAGGCTGCCCAGTTCATCCCACACTGAGATGGCGATGCTGCCACTCTTATCTGCCACTTTGCACGAGCGCACCTCGTGCCCATCCTTTGTCTTGGTCACGCGACCTGAAATAGATCACACACACCTCTCTGATTTAATTCGGACCACACAAGGGACTTTATGCGCATGCGCCATCAAGCTAGTGTGTAACAGACAGCGGAAGTGAGTTACGCAACAGAAAACAGAATGAAAAAAAAAATGCATTAACACACACACAGGTCCTGGAGAGGAGGAAGAATTCTCCTTCCTTTTATCACAACTTACCTATTTCCAAAACTATAAAGACGATATGCAGGTTTTTAGATCCCGGCTTTACATCTTTGATCAGGCTCGTGGAGTCGCTGTTAAGGTTCGACATCGTTTAAACAAAAATAAAAGAACAGGAAGGGAGCGAAGAAGAAGAAGCAGCAGCAGCAGCAGCAAGCGGCGCTCGCGCTCAGGCTAACACTACATTAGCTGGAGTGTATTAGCTAGCGTGCTAAGCTAGCCGAGTACACTTATACGGTGTATATTATTATTACTATCAATATTGATAATAAAGCGGAACGGGTTTTTTATGAGTCCTGATGACGTGTACGAGACTTTTGGTCTGAAATGTTGACTAAAAGAATGTCTCGACTCGGAAAAAAAGGGGAAGTCACACTGAAGTTAACCCCAAAAACCACTTTATAATTCTTTTTAAAAAAGTAGCTTTTATAACCCTCCTCTAGTCAGTCTTAATGGGAGAACGACACCGTGAGAACTTTAAAACGAACAATGATTTCCCGTACCGGTGTCTTGATTTAGTGAGCTAAAATTTAATAACTCTGCCATGATGAATATATTCATAATAAACTCTAATGGAACTGATTTAATCCGTGACCTATCTATGGGTGACACGGTTACAGTGAATGATTAAATAAAAACCTAATCGCGCCCCAAAAATACTAAATTAAAAACAAAAAGAAAATAATCTAGCCATTCCCTTTGACATTACTATCTAACGCTACTAAACCCGAACAAAAGCCTGAGAACAACGCCAACGTGTGTGCGCGGCGGTTTTTATACGACTCGGGCCGTACCATAATCTGTCTAAATAAGGGGGGTGTAAAAAAAATCAGCTCGGTTACGGTTAATTAAATAATCATTGCAAATTTATATATTTCGCATGATGTTACTTTAAATTGATGATTAAATATTAAACAAACAAAACTATCGATCGACTCATGGTTACAGGGAAAGCATTTACTAAAGCACCGGTAATCCCCCCCTGATCTCGGCCTCTGATTGGTCGGAGCCAGCGCTGTGTCCACATGTTAAGGAAATACCCCCGCACACACGTTGTGTAAAATGATTTGATTATACACCCAACCCAAATATATTTCCGCTGTATCTTTTACCTGCTGAGAAGTTTTCCTTTCATCATCCAAAGCTTTTTTACTCAGCAGTCCTCCATCTTGCACATCATCATGATGTGAAAACATTAACGTTACTCTCTCTCTCTCTCTCTCTCTCTCTCTCTCTCACACACACACACACACACACACATTTACATTTACATTTAGGCATTTGGCAGACGCTCTTATCCAGAGCGACTTACAAAAAGTGCTTTAATGTTTACAACATTGGATACACACACACACAACAGTATAAATACCATGGGCCATTCATTGCAGAGCTCGTTTTGTCACCCTCCAAAAAACCATATGCCATTTCACATTTTTACACGCAGTTGTATATTAAAGATGAAGGATAGGGTCTGTTATTATACTGCTTGTTCACATTTGACTCTTTGCATATTATACCTGTAACAGATATCACACCCCACCCATACACTTCACACCACAGTACAATTTCCAGCCACCAGGTTTATACAGTCAGTGGTTTATTGGAAGAAATGTGTTGTATGAGGTATTATCAAAAAGTTTGGAGACTTGTTTTGTAACACGCCAACAGATGGCAGCACATGCTGCACACACACTCACAGGGAGCACTGATCATCAGGATTTGTGCAAATTGTGCTATTCTGACCATGTGCTGTACCACGTGTGCTATTTCATCATTTCAACTGGGCAAATCTGCTACAGAGACGTTTGACATGATTCAATAAGTTTGAATGGATGTTGAAAGGATGTTGCAATGAGTAGTTTGAGTTTTTTTGAGTGGCACACACATGCTTCAAGAGCGGACGAACATCGCTGGAAGACGAAGAGATCAACAAGCTCAACCCCCGAAAATGTTAAAAACAGTCGCAACTTGTGCATGATGAGTGTCAGGGAACAATCCACAACAATGCTGCCATTATTGACGTGTGATACAGAACAGTCCAGGAGATCCTCACGTGTGGTTTGAACATGTGCCGTGTTGCTGCTGAGTTCATCCCGAAGTCTGCCGAAAACTCAGTCAGCATGCCATGGATGACCCATCCTTCATATTGAGGCTACTATTGAAGAAACTTGAGTGTACAAGAACAACCCTGAGACGAATCAACAGTCTTTGCAGTGGAAGACTGAAAAAGGCTAGGCAGGTCCGCAGCTCGACCGAATGCATGCTCATAGTTTTTTTTATTTTTATTTGTGGCATTGGGCATCGAGAGTATGTGCCCAGGGGTGAGACTGTCAAATAGTGAAATCTACTGCCAGCTTTTAAGGCGTCTGAGGGAGGACGTACGGCGAAAGCAGCCAGATGTGTGGCCTACTAATCTCAATTTTTTTATATACCTTGTATAAGGACAAAGGATCTTGCACTGCATCATAAAATATACTCTTTTGTTGACTCCTTTATTGTACAGCGTTATTGTCATTTCAATCCTGTAGCAGTTATCACACCCCACCCGCACACTTCACACCACAGTGCAATTTTCAGCAACTAGATCTGTACAGCGTCAATGGTTTATTGAAAGAAATGTGTTGTACAGTGTAACTGCCTGTTTTACTGTGCAGGTGGCAATAAATCTCACGTCTCTAAAGCAATGCTCATTAAAAACAACTTTGGGAAAGTGCTGACTTCTTATTTCTTTCTTGTTTAAACTGTTCAAACATATTATCTGGCTTGGGTGTGGGTGGGCGGAAAATTCAGGGACTAATGAATGAGCTGTAATGGCTTTAATAAATGAGTACAGTAATGCCTGTTTATATAACAATGTAATAATGACAAAGATTTCAAAATAAAATTTTCTGTTTGAAGATCTGGGCTGTGTGTCAGACCTGCGTTGTGTTACATGGCTGCTGTTTACAGTGTCGTTCATAAAACATGATATAAAAAGCAGTAAAATTTATTGCGTATTTTTTGTGTATTTTAGAATCGATTGCAGAGTCTGTGAAAAAATAAAATGCGAACCCGTCACGAACAGGATTCGAACCTGTGCGGGGAAACCCCATTGGATTTCGAGTCCAACGCCTTAACCTCTCGGCCACCGTGACGCTGGGACAACTCGCTTCACAGACGTAGTTTAATAAGTAAAAATCAAGGGAAAAAACCCTAAAATATCGTGATACGATTAATAACGATTTAATTATTTTATAATATGCATTATTATGTTTTTTATTATTAATTTTTGAGTTTCAGTATCACACTAATACATCTGTAGGGGACTCCTCAGAGGTTAGTTCGCAACATTTATCTTCACTGTTTGCCCGGGTTCACTCACAACTTCCCTAAATAAAACCTAAAGTTCGACATTCCTCACGTTAGACAGTTAATATAAGCAGCGCCACACTATGGCGACTTAAGCCTGGCTGTATACACTAATACACGTTTTTTTAAAAAACATAATCCTGCAGGTTTTGTATTACATTAACCTTTACATTTCGATGTAAACTGAACCTGGCTGTTCGGTGATGTTTCGGCAGGGTAATAAATGTGATCGGCAGGGGGCGCTCGAAATAAAGCATTAAGGTAAACGTCTGTTAAGGGTTGGGTTGATCCTGAACGCCTCCTAGTGGACACGTCGTACTTGATACATCACGCTCTCCTTACATCTACCTGTCTGTCTGTTTTTGTAACATAAGTTTTATAAGAATACATGTATATACACTCAAATGTTCTGAGATCTTTATTGTGCTGAAAAGTATAATTTACAATTTAAGGAGTCATAATCCAACCATTTTGTGTTAAAACTTGTAAAAAGATTTTATATATAGAAAAAATACAAACAAAACCATTCAATATGAGATGGCATGATATAAACGGTGGCTCAACAATAAAAACATATGTTAGTGCAAAAAAGTGTAAAACAAGTGAACAAAATCTCAATACACTTTTCGCTTCTTTCTTGTTTATCTTGCCACAGTGTCTAAAAAGTTAAGGAGATGCCATACAGGCTGATACAAAATGATGGGAATATACAGTATGTACCAACTAGTAAAACATTTGAACTGTGCAAACCGTACATCCATGAATCCGGAAGCGACACATTTGTCTGTGGGAACCTTTATGTTACAGGAACTCAGCTGGAAGTTATTGCCACATCCCACATACTGTCCTGACCTTGCTCTGAGCTTTTGTCCATATTTAAGGAGTTCCTGGGAGGCCAACGTTTCAGACATGAAGCAGGTAGTCTGATCATGACTCCGACATACCAAAAAACGTTTTACCTTGATGGTGTCCTATTACTAGTCCTAGTGTATCAAAAAAATCCTTATGTGTTTTTATGTGGCTATATGAGGCATAACTCCTCTCATGTCTGTAACTTGCAATATTCAATATACAGTTTTCCTTGCTGAATGCAAACTTTTGCACTTGATTCCTACACTCACTATGTGTAGCTCTTATGACCCAGAGAATGGGTCTTATGACCCTGTTTTTAAAAAAAAAATAAACATATATAGTGCTCAGGATTATGCAGTATAGAGTGACACATAGTTTGTTTTTTAGCACAAAATAGGCAATATGATAATCTGAATTAAATAAAATTTTAACTAATTATAAAAACATTCTAAAACAAACTGAGCAAAAACGAAAAAAGGGTCGCAAAGGCAAAGATTCACATGATCACATGTTCATGTGTTTTTATGGTTCATTTTTGGGTTTCTGAGAACAATAATGACAATAATAATAATAATAATAATAATAATAATAATAATAATATGCTCATTTTGTGAGTTCTTCATTTTCATATTCAAGTAATGGTAAAATGACACATTATAAAAAGTGTAAATGATAAAAGTAAAAAGTAATGATAACCTTTGTTCTACGTGCCATATCTGAAACCCACACGTACAGTTTGATGTATGAAGGCTCCCCAATAAGGCTTCCATATAAGCACATATTGCATATATATTTTTTAATCGTCATTGACCTATGCTGTGTAGCCAGGACACGGATCTGCCCGCCTGAGTTTGAAGGGTTTTACTGCCTGAGACCAAACATATAAACTTTAATTTCAATATATTCTGAGCAAATTCCACACGTCACTGAACCCTCCAGCATTGTCCCCTGTGATGACATTTTAGTGTAATTAGTGTTATAAGAATAGAATTTAAGCACCATATATTTAGAAATATAATTATGCATTTATTTATACACAAGATTTACCCTGTTCATTAGGAACAATCTACAAAGTGACTTATGACATACTAGCCAAGATATCTTTATTTTTTCATGTCTCATTATTCATGTTATGTTGTAATCCAGAAATGCATGTTTATCAGTGACAATCTGACTCCTTAAACTTCAGTCGAAATGAATGAGGCACGCCTACAGCAGCTAAGGCTTTGAGAGACTTACGCTCTGTGTGTGTGTGTGTGTGTGTAATATTAAAATTACATTTTAAAAATATACAGTAGCATACAAGTAGTCATTAAATGTCCAATATTTTCTACATTACAAGCCACATTTTATGCAAACTCCAGAGAACCCTCTATCCAGATGAATTACAAATAAGTTACATGATGCAGGTTATGAGCTTAAAACCTGTGTCCATTTATTCCTGTATACTAAAACCCATTCTAAATACTCTTCTTATAATAAGTTCCACGACAAAACTTTCAATTCACACTTAACAATTTAATTCAATTCAAATAGATTTTATTTATATTGCATTGTTGTGAAGCAGCTTTGCAGATTTAAAAGGAAATGAGGCAAATGAGTATGAAATGTATGAGATAATACGCAAATCTGAGACAATACACAGATCGTCCATAACATTATGGACGCCTAAAATGTAGTAGGTCCCCCCATATGCCACCATAACAGTAACAATCTGTGTGCTCTGACACCTTTCTAGCACAACTAGCATAAACTGTTCCATCACCAGCGCTTCTGTTGGATCGGAATACACGGGCCAGCCTTCGCTCCCCATGTGCATCAGTGAGATTTGGCCGCCCATGACCCTGTCAACGGGTTTCCTTCCCTGGATCCTTTTTGGTATGTCCTGACCACCGCAGACCAGAAACATCCCACACAAGCTGCAGTTGCTCTGACAGTTGCTCAGTCCTCTAGTCACAATCCGACCCTCGTCAAAGTCAATAATATCCTTACGCTTGCCCATTTTTTCTCCTTTCAACACATCGACTTCAGGAAAAATAGGTTCACTTGCTGCGTAATATATCCCAGCCACTTCCAATCGCCATAAGAAGGGACAAATTTTAATGGCTAGAAAAGTGCCTCAAAGCAACTCCAAAACTGCCGCTCTTGTTGGATGTTCCTGATGTGCAGTGGTCAGGACAGACCAAAAGTGAACCAAGGAAGGAAAACCAGTGAACTGGCAACAGGGTCATGTGTGCTGCAGGGGAACGAAGGCTGGCCCGTGTAGCTCAAATTGAGGAAAAGGTTATTGCTGGTTCCAGCAGAAAGGTGTCGGAACACGCCAGGTATTACTGTTTCGGCAAGAGAGGGAACATACTCAATATTAGGCAGGTGTTTATGATGTTATGGCTGATGTGTGAATATATAAATCATAATGATCAGCGACAGTGAAAAACTAGCTGAAATTGCAATAGAAAGAAACCTTGAGAGGAACCAGACTCAACAGGGAACCCATCCTCATTTTAGCAGGGATTGATCTGCAGTCCTACTGAGTGTTAGGAGGCTGGACGTTCAGGATAACAGGAGATGTGTTTAAGTTAATATGGAGTCCACATTCATTATTGGAGATACAAAACTGTTTGTAAGAATTGAATCGACTGAAGTCCCGAGCCATCAGAAAATATCTGTCTGCATCAGCCGAGTCCGAGTCCAACTTTATTGTCAAATTAACACAAGAACAGAGGGAGCAAAGTCAGACTCCAAGCCTGTCTCACATGTGGTTGATGTTAAAAAAGAGATGTGGGTAGATCTGGGTGTGAAAGGAACACACACACTCTGTCTGTGCAATATCTCCAAAAACATCCTTTAGGTAAGATTACAGTTTTGCATTGTATGCCCTTTGATTTGAATACTACTTACAGATAACTACGCATTGCATAAGAGTGTTGTGTCTAGTTATAAACTCATATCATAAAAAATGCAGTTCTACTATATATAATTAATTCCTATGATAACATGAGGCTTCACACCGAGCTGACCGATGTGAACAGTGATGAATCTAAGCATACTACTGCGAAGCCAAACAGCTGAGAGAGCTTAGAGGCAGAACACCTGTGGATCATGAGGGTCCTGCATACCCTGGCCTCCTAGTCGAAAAATATGCAATCAATCCATTTGGAAAGACAGACCTCCACTTCTCACATCTACACGCCATGGAAAATACACTGTAGAGGAGCAATCTATCAGGATCAGGAATGTGTGTGTGTTTTGTTTTTCCTTGCCTGGTTCATCTCATGGTACATCCCAACCCTCAGCACAAAGCTGGGGAAAAAAAAACTGGAGCAAAACCACTTCATTTATTAATTTATTCATTATTTCATTCATTCATTTATTTAGGTCATAATAAAAAAAAAAACGTTCATTTTGTTTTTGATTTCTGTTCCAAACATGATGTTAGTGTAATGAACCTGTCTAGGAGAAAGATAAAGAAGGAATATGTAACCGTGTTGTCTGGATTTTTTTTAGGTCCTCCACATATATGTTAATCCTGCAGTTAAACTTTAAACAAGCAATACCAATGTATAGCAATAAATAATAGAATCAAAGAACAAACCAAAACTTCATAGATCTGGATGAAGTAAGCAGAATTTATTGCAGCAATAAAATCCAAGTGAGCTGTACTCAAATGCTTAAGTGGCAAACGCAAGCCTCTTCAAGAGCAAACTGACTTGACTAATGTATGCACATTCCTTATGTACCGTACAGTACAGTTTTACAAATGGGGAGGAATATTTTCTATTTCCTGCCAACATTGACTCCCATTATAATCAGATTTTCTTTAGATTTTATATCATACTTTGACTCCGATTGCAGTCCTAATTTTCTTACTATTTACTTCCCGTTATCTCTAAACCTCTTTTATTTGGTTTATAAAAAAAAAAAACAGTACACCTTGACATCTGACTCCTAGATTTCATCCCATTTTACCTTCATATTTTTTTTAATCTTCACATTTTTTCATTAACTTATTTTGCTCGATTATAAGCATATTTTAATCAAATATACTTGTGTATGCAGTAATATAATCGACAGAATATTCATTTTAGTCAAATAATATAGAAATGGAGTAAGGAATAAACATAGCCAATAAACAGCAAACATATACCGTGCAAGGACACCATCCCAGCAGGTATAATATTAACAGGAACATGGGTTGGACACACATGCAAGGTGTGTATCCATGCAACACTCACATGTTTTAACAAAGGGCAGTGGATGAATAACCAGGAGACAACCAACCGATTGTATAAATGATATGTTTAATAGGTGTAGACACAAGAAGGAATAATATGTGCATCTACATGATGACTAGGATAAAATACAAAGTATAAGGCCCAACATAAAAATACAAAAAAACATAGGGGGCCTGGGTAAGCATCAATAATAAAATAAGAAATCACATATCAACCGTTCTATGAGCCAGCACAACACCAATAAGAATATCAATAACGGTAATAAGAGCAGAAAGGCCACAATTTAGGAGTGGCGTAGGTACGAGAGGAAAATCCGTTTGGGTACCAACAGACACCTTAAAATTGGTCTGAGTGCCAACACTTACATGACAACAGGCTCTAGAACCGACGGAGTTGGAGCTGTGCTGGACTCTGGCCTTACGGGCCTAAAAGCACGAGAAGGAGGGCCATAGGTCTCCAGATGCAATCTTTTAAAAGGACCGGGTTTGAAATCACCCTTCCTGAAATAAGTGAGCCCTTTTTCCCATAGATAGTGCACTAATGATACAGATGGCTCAGACTCAATCTCGGATAGAACTCACCGAGGCCCGATCCATGACAGGTTCAGTAGGATTGTACCTCAGTAGGGGTAACATCCGGACTACCCTGACTGTCTCTCTGTCAGCTCTTAAGCAATTATGATTAGCTATAAGATTTAAATAAAATGCGTAAATACAACAAATTGGGAAAAATAAAGACAAATAATTAACAGTGTAACGGAGATGCTTACCCATGGCCTGTCTCTTGAGAACTGTAGAATAAACCGGAAAAAAACTTGGAATGAATAGTAAGAATAAGTGCCACCCTAATATTTTTTTTTAATTAAACAAAGAAAAGTGAAAAATAATGGAAAATAATTAGCAAGAAAAATGAATTATAATGGGAAAAAGTTATGAGTACCAGGAGGAGTCAGATAACGGGGTACATAAAGTAATGGAACATGGTAGGGAAAAAAGTAGTTATAACGGGTGACGTTGTTGGACAAAGCCGGACTCTAGTGGGTTAATAATTGACTGAGGACTGGATAAAGGACTAGGTGTCCCCCCGCCCTTTTGCAAACTGTATAAAATGAGCACGTCAGGCAGTCGGCTTTGGGTAGTGCTTAGGCTTTCAGCCGAGGCATTGCTGGGCTCACTTGGGTTTTATTGCTGCAAAGTCCAGAGTCTCTTTGTTTCTTTTGACTAGAGGTACAGTTTATGTTAAATAGTTAAATTAAGGGCAACATTAATACGTGGAAGGAAAATCTCCCACACGATCTAAAAAAAAAAATTAACAAGACAGCGGTTGTTGTTTTCATGTCATACACCCTGTTATCTAACTCCTGTATTTTCTGGTTTACTGTACAGTTTTTAAAAGACAGACCATGGGTAAGCACTCCTTAATGTGTTGTTTTCAATGTTATTGTCTTTTATTTTGTTTATGTCATGCTAATGTGTCTTATTTTACTCTGTTGCAGCTAATTGTGCCAGCTCAAACGACCTCCGCATCCCTGCTGATGATCCAGACAGCACGGACAGCGATATCGAACACCATGTCAAGGATCGAGCCTCCGTGGGTGCCGCAGAAGTCAGGAATCAGGGTGCAACAGTCCTCCACACAGCACCCTCAGGAGAATGGGTCCATTCACGTCGAGGATGGCGATGACAATCCCGGTCCCACCAAACGTCGTTGCACACCCACACCGTACCCGCATGTCCCTTCGACCGCAGGGTCTGAGCTTAGCGCTGATCTATTGACAATTTTTGATGATGTTGCCATTCTGACCGATTTTGACAGTACACAAACTGGTGATAGTGTTACCATTGGCACACAAACCGATTTTATGGCGCCGTCTATGAACAAATGCATTTCTACTTTTATACCTCTTACTGAACTTCCTGTGGATGTTATTATTGCCTACTGATATGTGATAACTTATCTGTGCCCTTTGGATGCGTACCCAGGCCCTCCATGTCTTGTGTTGGGGCCCCATACTCTGTACACACCAATTTGTAAATAGGTATACATACTGGTCTTTAAATCTGCTCTTGTTAGCGATTCTGTACTTTCTGTTCCTTTACTGTATATTATTTCTCTATTGCATCACTGTCTGTGCTATTACATACTATTACATCATTGTCTGTGCTATTACATCACTGTATTGCACTTTTTTTAAAGCTTGTTCTTATGTATACATACAAAAACATGTTCGAAAATTGCTCACAGAGTCCTAGTGTTAAAATCATTGTTGTTTTTTAAATCAAATAAAAAGGCAATAGTAGTGACTAATTTTTTTCATCTCTTAATTACCCACACATGTACATGAGCTTTAACTCCATTAGCTTGGTTTTAAAGGAATAAAAGACCATTAGGTAAAGTCATAAAATAGTTAAACAATAAATATAATGAGAAATTTATAAATAAATCATTACAGTTGTGGCGGCATTGTGGCTAAAAGCCTCGCACCTCCAGGGTCCAGGTTTGATTCTCACTTCGGGGTCTGAGTTTGCATGTTTTCCCTGTGTCTGGCGAGTTTCCTCCTGGTTCTCCGTTTTCCTCCAACAGTCTAGAGGCGTGTAGATTAGGCTAATTGGCCTTTACATGTGTGTGTGTGTGTGTGTGTGTGCCCTGCGATGGATTGGCACCCTGTCCAGGATGTACCCTGCCTTGTGCCCTGTCTCCTGGAATTGGCTCCAGGCCTAAAAGTATAAAGATAGATACTGTATGGACGAGCATTTACTGTATAGTCTAAATAAAAATTTATGAAGGTCCGGTCAATACAATTTTCTTTGATCTGAGTTCTGAATTTCATGTTTGTTGTACGGTTTACATCTCTCTCTCTCTCTTTATGTATGCAGTCATTCTAATTCTATTTTTATAGCATTTTAATCATATTTATTGTAAGTTACAGGTAGACAGTTTGAACTTTGATGGCCATGTGTATTTCTTTGTATGAAATACAAACAACATAAATACAAACTTAAATTTTTTTATCAATCTTTAGTGAATCTACTTTTTATTCCGACCTCAAGGGAAAAAGCGCTCGGTTACTGTATATTAATTATTCTTATATATCAGGAAAATATCATATAGTGATGCCTGGTGTAGTCGCTTTTTCTGTTTTTCTGTATTGACTCGGGTTTTTGGTAAGTATGCATAAATAAAGTGAAGAACCATTGTTTCAAAAAAGACATGTGCTGTTTAATCTCAGATAAACACTTTATTAAAAGTCATTTTCAGTGTTATCAGTTATACTGAAAAAGCATTTAGCTCTTAAAGCAGTAAACAGTGTTTGGGGAAGGGAGACCATCCACATCATAGGTTTATTTTTTTTTCTTCAGAAAAAGGGCATTTCTTATATATTTATTTATTTCTTAATCCCTCTATGGAATTACACTTGAGTTGATTATCTATTGTAGAACAGTATATTGGGAAGGATAATACAGAAGGTGCAGTATACCTAGGATTGCATGCAATAGAAGTTCAAGACTATATACAAGAAGCTATAGGAATTTTAAAATATAATTTTGTATAAGAAATAATTCAGTTTGTTTAATCACCCATTACCATGTAGAGCCCAGTTCGAGAAGAAATGTTTTTTTTTTTTTTTTTTTTTTTAACACGTGCCCTGTTTTCTATCAGACGAGCACTTACATAACACAACTGATTTTGAACAGATGGTGTGCTCCTGTGCCAAGATCTCTGCGAAAGATGGAATGCCAGTAAATCTAAGACGCTTGCTCGACAGCTACTGCAGCTGACGGGGGAGATTCGGGTGCCGACATGGACTTGTCCTCCACTTCATCTTCAACATTATGATCGCCATTCTCATGAGCGTCAGCTCCATTATTAGCTTCACTGGGCTCCTGTGACTCCTCTTCTTCTATAACCTTGTTTGAGGGACCATTCTCAAGCTCTACATCTTCTGTAGCCGAGGCGGCCCCATCCGCGCTGCCCGTAGGGGACGGACTGTGCTCCTTACCGTTAAACTTTTCCTCTTCGTTATGGACCTCTGCCAGCGGTAGTTGACCGTCTGGTCCGCCCATGGGTGGCAGCTCCACTGTGGCATTCTCACCCACGGCTGGCGTACCCTCTGCTTCTCCATCTCTCACCTTCTTGACATTAAAGGTCATCGGTGATACACGATAGGACGAGCTCTTGCTGGTTGGGCTTTTGGGATGGCTTGGAGAGAAGCTCTTCATGATCTTTTCACGCTTCTCTGGGGGAACGATCTTGTTGATCTTCTTCTCAATGCTGCTGCGTGAGAAGGCCTTCTTTAGGCTGTCTACCTTCTTCAGACTGGATCGCTTAAACTTGTCAGTGCGAGACCACTCTAGACGTTCACTTGCCATGCCTGGGAACTCATCCTCATGCACCTCTCTGGGCAATGTGCCTCCCTCCAGTGGGGAGCTCGCTGCTCCTTCCTCCTCATCAGAGGAAAGGCTGATGGTCTGCAATCCTTCTTCATGGTGGTAGTTGGGATCGATCACAGAGGCACGGGCAGAGGCAGTCTCATCCTGAACAGATGCTGAGGCAATATCTCCTGTGGACCCCTTAGTGAACAAGGTGGTCGGGATCTCATTGTCCTCCTGCAAGGTAGAGAGAGTGATAGATGAGTCTACATGAGGAAAACTTTCATTAAACTCATACCATGACATTTTTTTTTCAATACATGCCTTGGAGCACCACTGTATTTAGTATTTTGTTGTTTCATCCTTGCCTTTTATGAATGTGGCTTGATTTGCCCTCATGATCAGACCAGAATTTGCAGGGTACAAACTGACCCCAGATCAACACTACGCATGGGTACACACACATTTCTTCTGGATCTTCTCACAAGGTGCACAAATGTGGGTTGTTATGACTTGCCTTATGGTTATATAATAACTTTGTGGGTGTTGCCCTGGAAAGAAACAGATTTCGAACCAAAAAAAGAAACAAACAAACAAAAAAAGAAAGATAAATCCTAAAGAGGCGGTCTTAAGTCATGTCAGTACTTGATGGTGTGAAAAGTTGAAACATTCGCCATAATTTAATGCACAACCTGAATTTGGCTTTTTAATGAAAGACTGGAGCAGGGTGAGCAAGTTTCATGTGGTTCGTGATAGCACCAATAGACCATGGGAAGCGACACCTGCAACCTGGCATATATACATATTTATTTCTAATCCAACTTCCAGCTGTGATCAGGATTCATGAACAGATCACGAATGTCATGGTCGATTTACGTTGCCATTCTGTTCCAACTCTGGCGCCCTATAGCACACCTTCTCACTTATATACATGCACACACATATACAATATGGCTCTTCTCTTATACCCAGGTTTAAATACAAAAATGAGTTTGAGAAATATTCTCTTCCACTGGAGTAGGGTTGATCCTGAGGGTAGGGTGGAGCAACATTGCACAAATCCCACCTGCTCACTAAATCAACTTCCTCACCACACACACACACACACACGCACACACAGACATGTATATACATGCACAAAGCTTTGAAAACTTGCTCAGGAAAATGTTCAAACACAACGCCTGCTATATTTATGTGCATCTAAATGTGATGCATTTGTGCATTAGTGTTGTTTCTGAATCCGTACATACTGTATAAAAAATAGGAAATAAAAAAAATAAAAATAAAAAATCAAAATTGTTTTTTGCTCAGAGGATAATGTGAGAATTACATGAGTGTGAGGTATAAAATTTCACTTTTGGCATTGGTGCCACAACCTGCCTGCCATCTAAATGAAGCTAAATGATCCTGCAACTTGGTACACTGCTAGAGAAAGCATTTATCAGATAATTAATCGTTCTACAAAGTTTCCATTGGATATCAAGATAGGCTACCAAAGAACTTTCAAGGGTTTCCCCAGAAGATTGCTTACAGTAAGAGGTCGACATTTTTCAAGAGTGTCGGCATGCGATCTGAGCGTTTTCAGATCACGTAAAGGTTTAGAAGATATCTTCCAAGATCAAAGAGAAGACTTTTATCCAGCCATGACCTAACTGAAGAGTTGCCGTGTGTTTTATTTCATTATGCAAGATTTAAAAAAATCCACACCAGCGCACCTGTGCAAATAATCCAGGCTAAAGAATTTGCTGTTCGGATCTAAAAACAACGATCTGTTACAGTTTTACGCTGACTTCAACTTTGTTATTCAAATTTAAATCTCAATCCTCTTCTTTATTGTTTTTTTCCCCCCATAATTTTTTGCCATCATGCACATCCAGGGCCAAAAACAAGAATTGAGGCATCATAAAGGAACTTCACACACCTTCTTCACTAAGCTCAGAGTTTATTATGGCACCGCTGTGAACTTTTGAAGAATTTTTGTCACGCTGTGGACAAATGAAATCCTTGAAACAGTTTGCATTCCTTCTTAGCTGTTTGTGACAGTGCTTGCTTTACAAACTGCAGATTTTTTGGGGCCTTTTTTTTTGCATAAAGACGAATGTACTAGATCTTCTGCGAGCCGTTTGAATTCTCTTGTTGCACCATAAGACTTTTGTGCAACAAATCCCCCAAAGGCTCAGTTCCAGTCTAAACCAGCATGCTTTCTGGGTAAACCAGTTTTTCTCCACTGCCTCTGGCTTTACGGCACTGAGACACACACACACACACACGGAGGCACTCATGTCACTCGTAAACAAGATCAAACCCAAAAACTGAGCTGGAGCTTGGTGAACTTTTTAAACTAACAGTGCTAAACTGAAAATAACAAGCACAGAGGGGATTAAAAATACGAACAAGCGCACGGTTCAAAATTCATACCTCCTAAAGAAATCACGCCTTTACTGCATTTTTTTTTTTAAACCGCCTTGTACAGTTCGTAAGTTCACACTCGTCCCCAGGTGAATGAGGAACTAAGAGGTGTGTTTTAATGAGAGAGAGAATAAAACAACAAGAGACGAGGAGGTGAGCTTTAAGTGTCATGTTTCACACAATGCGAGTCTGGCTCGAAATGAAACACTGTTTCAAGTCAGGCCTCAACCTGAGAGCAAGAGCACACAATGAGCTGCTAGGTAGATGACATACGAGCATGCTAGGACACACAATTGGGACTTCACCGTCCACTGGAAAGAGCAGTACACCAGCTAGAAAATCACACCGCAAGTCTTTAGATACAGTATATCAGTTGTTTCGGTGTAGGTTTCACACAACTGAGTCAGACACCATGCTTTTGCGAACACTTTTAAAAGCTCCGCTTGAATCAGGACCTCTCACGGATCCCTTTAGCTGAAAAACAGAAAGATAAGAAGGCCTCTGTGCTTGGTGGGTTTCCTCCAGGTACCCCAGTTTCCTCCTATAGTCCAAAGAGATGCTGATTGGTGGCTCGAAATTGCTTGTTGATTGCATAAGTGTGTGTGATACAGTAGGTTGGCGCCTCACCAAGGTTGCACCAAGCTTTGTGCCTTTGAGTTCCCTGAGCTACCTTCACCTCTCCAGACCTTAGACAGGATAAGGATAATGAATTTAGACTATATTTACATTAACCCCACTCAATTTAAGAAACCAGTCAAATTAGTTACCTATAAAAATACATGATATCTTTATCAATGGTGTCAGAACTTTGTCAGAACTGACAGTTTGTGCTTCACAGATGCATGGCTGTCCCAGCACCTCACCTTAGGAATCCTGGATTTAATCATACATGCCAATTTTTTGTAGATCATCTTTCTAAAAAAGTGTGAATTTATTTTCTGGTTGTTCTTGCTCTTAGCTGTTCCCGTCGAGAGGTCGCCACTGTGGACCATCCGATCCGCACTCACAACTTGGCACAACCGTTTTACGACGGATGTTCTTCCTGACGCAACCCCTTCCATTTTATCCAAGCTTGGAACCAGCACTGCATCCAGTGGCTGATGAGGTTTGGGTTTGGACTTAGGGTGGGAATTGAACCCGGGCCTTCCATTCTGCATGACGGCGAGAAACCTACCACTAAACCACCAATGCTCTAAAAACTATTCATAGTTAGAGTTTCAAAAGATTTAAAGTAACTGCTATATTGCTGTATCGATACATGAAATACTCTCGGTGTACAGTTTCACCTCACAGTGTTCGCCTCTGCCCTGAGGTTTGCAAGATTTCTTCAAACATTTGCATCTGTTTTGCTTATATTCCTCGTTTCTATCCTGACATATGACCCTGTAGTATCAGCTGGACACAAACACTAAAGATCGCCATGCCAGCTGGGCATTTTACTCTACATGGCTTGGATTGGATGGATCTTGTTTTTTACCAGCACATAATAAACACATGATGTGCTTTCCAGCCGAAGGGATATGAGGTGACTTGGCAGCTTCCCATACAGGCCAAATCAGAACATACCAGTGACATCATAACCCTCAGTACAGTTTGAGGTCTAATAGGATTTATTTTGCATGTATATTTTCAACAGCCAATAAAAACGTGCCATTTCAAGTAGATCGGCTGTGTTAATATAATATTTTCAGCACAGCCAGATCGATGACGCATACAAACCCGTGGCTGAATGACCAGATTTCTGGACTGATAAAAACTAAAAACCAACATGTACGACTGGTTTTGCTTGTATTACTAGATTTAATAGATTCACAATTCAGACTTTTTGCTATTAATCTATGGATCATCACAGATTTAAAGATGAAGGTAAGGCTCTCCTCCAAAGAATGTCTTGTTCTGTACCAATGCAGTTTTAAGGATCATGCACTGCACGATATGATCTTTCATGATGTAACCATCATCAAAGGCTTGAAGGACTTCTGATCGTTTGCACGAACTGAATATACAAACTGTGTTTTCTTTATGGTGAAGATTTTACTTCCTAGGAATAATTTGTCGTTATGCTGATTTTCCTTGAGCAGATACAGAAATTAACATTAGCATCTACTGTATATTAGCATTAGCATTCCTAGACTGCACTAAACATGCCCATTTTTAGAAACGCTGTACGATCCTTTCTGTTTTGAGCACCTGAGCAACCTGATTTTAGATTCTCCTCATGAGCTGTTTGATAAATTCAGACATTTGCCATTTCGATTCTGACCTTCAAACAAGTGCAAAACAGAATTGCGATACGGAAAAAGGGGTGGGCATTTGGTGAGGGCAAGACAAAGAGTGTATGTCTTGGAAAAAACATCGTGTCACACGCTCGTACCCTTGCTTCAACGTGTAATCAGAGCCCAGAAACTTAATGCACCCCAGTGGAGGCCTCAGACTTATTGGAGTGGAAACACTGGGTGGAAGAAGGATGTGTGTGTGTGAGAGTGTGTGAGACAAGACAATGGTAGTGCAAGAAAAAAAAGTGTAAAAAAATTACAGGAATGAAGCAGAGGAAAAGCAAATGTAAAAAGAACAATATAGGAAAAGTCATTAAAGGTGGTTCCACAGGAAGGACCAGATAAAGGGTGAGGTTTGTGTAGCGACTGTGAAACCACACTTAAAGCAGCGACAAAACTCAAGATCCTACTGAAATACTGACCAGATGATGAGATACTTTTTAAAATTAGTCAGGGAAAGAAAACACCAACAAGAAGCGAGTCTCAGATTTGTGTACAGACATGTAGGAGATTTGTGGAGTCATGTAAAATGTTACATGTACACATAAGAAGACAGGAATATTTCCTGTTGCTTTGGAACGCGTAGTCATGTTATTATTGTCAACATGGTATAACATATTAGTAGTCATGTTATTATGCCATATTTACATATTATGCTGCGGTACTGAATGTCCACCTTAATAAAGGTACTTGTGTATATAAGTATGCAGAAAGGAAAAAGATCTTTTATATCCTTATATTTTTTTATCTGTACTATTCTATTCTATTCTATTCTATTCTATTCTATTCTATTCTATTCTATTTGTATAGCACTTTTTAAACAATGGTATTGCACAAAAGCAGCTTTAAAGAATTAAAAATGATGGAAATTAATTGTTAGGAATGTGTATAAATTATAGTTATCACAAGCCGAGGTAAAAACACAATGCAAAGGAAAACTCCCTAAGATGAATATTACTTACTACACACATACCCAGTTTTGCAGGGAAATCATTTCCCCCCTGGATTGCACATGACTCATTCAGGGACGAAAATCCCCAGTGTATTAAAAGCCTCTCCCTGGTAATATTTGACTTGGAAAGCAACGCTGATTCATCTGCATCTACTTTGACTAACCGAAAGATTGAGCTATTGAGTGTGTGTGTGTGTGTGTGTTTTATGGGGAAACAAACAAAAAAAAAAAATCACATGAAATATCACTTAGTTAAACCTGCACTTCAACTTCAATGCACATGTAAAGCACATAAGTTATTATTACAGCACATTGCATATTATATAATTCGTCTCGAGTCAATGGACACTGGGACGGACTGTAGTCGAGGACAGGGCTTCTGCAAAACAACCAACGAAGGCTTCTCACAACTATGCAAAAAAAAAAAAAAAAAAAGAAAGAAAAAAATACTATGTATGGATGGTGTGTGACCACATGTGAGGAAGGAAGGATGTCGACTTTCCTCTGGTTGAAAGAAATGGCGAGCACCGTGACATGAACCGAGGCTTATACTGATGCTCTGTTTGCACACATTATGTTTTTCATCCATGTGTTGCCTGGTCATGAAACATGTTCATAGAATCAGTGGCATCTTTCCAAGACGAGAGAACACACAGTCAGTTGGCTAGAACACATTCAATAAATGTCTTTGTACTGCAGGTGAGAGGAGTGCCTACGCCAGAGCAGAAAACTGTGGGTGGTGTTTAACTGCTAATGCACTGAGACAGCAAAACTTACTGTGGTTTGAAATATTTGTATTTTTCATTTCCCCGTGCTGAAATCCTGATTCAATTTCTCTGACTGTAGTTTTAATATCAAGGTTTATACTAATAAATATATTACATGATTATTTCTGTAGTATTGTATGGTATGTGGTATCCACAACCATTAATCCATCCATCCATCTAGGAACCTCTGTGCGACTATTATATGTATTCCAATTTTTACAACTGTTGTGAGACCAACATTTGCTTCGCACATTTAAAAACGGCAATTAGCCTAATCTGCATGTCTTTGGACTGATGCGAGGAAACCGGAGTACCCGGAGGAAACCCACCAAACACGGGGAGAACATGCAAACTCCATGCACACAGACCCCCCAAGGTGGGAATCGAACCCGGACCCTGAGCCACCGTGCAATCCACCAATTTAAGCAGGCATTAATGGAACCAATGCCATTGTGACTTATTGATACGGTGAAATAAGGAGGTCGTCTCCAGTATTGGTGCTTCATAAAATTTTGATCAAAAGTTGATTTGGTTTAGAACTTTTGCACATGAAGAGCCTTGTTTATTTCAAGTTATTACCTTCAAAATGAGAAAAGAGAGCAATGAAGGTAAGGCTGATGAGATAGCGGCGGTTTCCAGCTGCTGCTACGATACGGAAGTAATAAAGTTATTACAGTACTAAGTTGTCTAGCGAATGAATAAAAGTTATGAAGTTAGTGTTAGTTTAACAACTTTGAAATATTGTCTTTGACGGCAATGAGAATAATAATAATAATAAAAAGATACGTTTTTGGGATGTGGTGTAATAAAAAGGTGGCAACAGTAACCCTCTTTCGCATCTGGTCACATGATAACTCCTTACATAACCGTTTTTTTTTTCAGTTAACATTTGTTTATTTTCAGTGTACAGCAGTTGCAGTCAGTTTCTTTTTAGTTGAATGTCTCGCTGTTTAAACACTCATTGCTACTCCTGCTGGTACTAAACCACATGACTGGAGTGGCACGACTCTGGCCTTTAGGCCCTTGTGCTTTATAAAATGAGTTTTAACCAGCACAATACAACCACTTTTCCAGGTGAAAGCGACATTCAAAAAGTACAAAAGGATCCCAGAGCTTTGACACTCGCACATTTTTTTTTTTAAACCAAAGAGAGTGTTTAAGCAGCGTCTTTTGAAACCTAGTTTTGGCATCAATCCACGGTAATGCACTTGCCGCGTTAGATTTATGGCATCTTTGCACGGTTAACAAAAGAGTAAATCCATTGGTGGCTGCTGAGTCACCGGAGACTCCGGGACAGGACAGGAACCGCTCAGGCTCTCGCGGGACACTTTGCCTAAATCCTCGGCTATATTAAGTAAACAATGAGTCAGGCTAATTACACCAGCTAGTATAAGGTAGCCATTATGGTGTGTGTGTGGCTGGACATATTGCTCTTTGTGTTTTAAGCAAATTGTTTGACATTATTTAACTTCGCTGTGGAGCACATTGGAGACATATGAACGTATTTAAAGATCTTTCAGGATCCTAATAACTGGACAGTCCTGAGTGCACAATTAAATATATATATCCACAGTACACTAAAAACTCATGATGGGTTCTTAACCAACAAAAATTACAAAAAATATGATTGTGACGTCTGACTTTGGTGATGCAGCATCGAGACCCCGGATAAGTTCAGCACACATTTAACTCCAAACCACCAAAATGGTTGAGTCGGCTTTTTGTATTCAAGCCTGACTAGCGCTCATATTATTGGCGCCCTGATTAATAATCGATCCGTGAACAAACACACAATGTGCTTTAGTGTTTGCTTACGTTTTTTATTCTCACCTGATGTCTTTCCAGCTAACTGGAGGCGAGCGAGATAAGAAGCAGAACTGACAAATATGAGTCGGTTAAGTAAGATCAGGTCTAATCTCTCTCTCTCTCTCGCTCTCTCTCTCTTTTGTAGATCACTTTGTTTTTCCATCGCTTCTACTTCCTTTTCTCTCCTCTTAGCTATCTGATATGATCTTCTGCGATCATCTCTTCGCTCTCACTAAGCACTTCACCTAGTGCTTTCTCTCTCTCTCTCTCCTCTGCTTTCTCTACTTAAAATTTCACTGCAACCTTCTCTCTCTCTCTCTCTCTCTCTCTCTCTCTCTGTCTCTCTGTCTCACTCTGTGTCTCTCAGGGGGGGTGTAACCCAGCTTTGCCTTGGAGCTCTGGGAGTGAGATAAGCAGGAGCCAAGCACAAACAAATAGTTGAGATGGTAGGAATGAACACACGTATCTAAACGTCTTCTGTAATTCTGAACATTAACAACATTTTTAAAACATTTACGTTGTAGATTTTCAGTAGTCCTAAAAAGTATGATCTGAACTGAAGCATATTTTATACTATAAGTTATTTATGCGTCTATTTCTAGGGATCGTGAGTAGCATGGCATCTGTAGTACACTGTGCCAAGTCGTAACGCTCCGGTGAAGTTTGTTGTCTTCCGAGGAACTGATTCCAACGTTAAGAGTAACTCTGGGTTTTGTGAAGGTAAACAAACTGAGGAAGCAACAAAAGAAAAGAAAAAAGACTTGCATACTTTCAGTTAAAAAAAGAACATTCTTAGGAAATTTTGTGGTCCGCTCGTAGGTTTTTGTCTGCATGTCTGAATACGTTTTGATAGAGTCGGCCCTGCTGCAGCATCGGAGATGAGAGAACGTTTCTGTAAACAGAAGCTATCAGAGAACTTCCTTTCGTAGTGACCCGAAGGAGTCATGAACATTCCCACTTTTTACATTCTGCCACATGCATGCAACTGCCACGAAGCAAAAATACCAACAAGCTATCAGTGCAGACAAACACACACACACACACACACACACACACACACACACACACACACACACCCAGAGAACGCACCAAAACAACCTGATCTACTGGTCTGAGAAGAAGCCGTTCCAAACAACAGCGGTTAAATAAAAACTTCTGATGTAACTGTTCAACTAAATATGTCTGTAATTACAAGACACAGTGTTGTTCTGTCTGAGAGAGAGCTCTGTCTCTCCAGGTAGGACTTCAGGACAGCTGACCTGTATGGGATATATATGTCTTCATGCCTTAAAAGTGAAAACACCCCTGATGTATTCATACTTACCAATCTAAACTTGCTTAATTAAAGATGATCTAAAGAAAACACTTAAAATGGAACTCTTAAAGGTCCCATATTTTACTCCCTCTGTTTCACTCATCTTTAGAATGCTCTGCTCTAGTGTTAGAACGCTACTGCCGAGCCACACCCCTCCAGAAAACAGCAGAGCTGAGCAACAAGCCTGGGAAGGGGGATCTCCTTATATGAGGTCACAATAGGGAAAAAATGTATTGGGTTATTTAAGCCCCAGCCAGAGTGGGACGGTGCTGTAGTGATTAGCACTGTCGCCTTGGACCTAGTGGTCTCGGGATTGATTCCTGCATGGGGGTGTGTGCTTGGTGGGTTTCCTTTTGGGTGCTTCAGTTTCCTCCCACAGTCCAAAGACATGCAGATTAGGCTGATTGGTGTTCCCAAATTGCCTGTGGTGTGTAAATTCGTGTGTGTATGTGCTCAGCAATTGATTGGCACCTTGTCCAGGGTGTACCCCACCATGTGCCCAAAATGTCCCCCCCGCGCCTCTGTATACAGGATTAAGTGGTATAGACAAGGGAGTAAGTGAGTGAACCTCCAGTCCATACAAAAATTGAAAAAGGACCGAGGTGAAAGTCTAAAAATGCTTTTAAAGAAGTGTTTTTTTTCCCCATAATAGGCCACCTTTATGTTTTAGGCCTGTGTGCTCAGAGGGGGAAAAGCAGAACATGGGTGAGATGCTCAGATCTTTTGTATGGATGCGGTTTTTACAGACACCAGCTCAACATTTAGTACAACTTTAGAGTCAATTAATCAGATTAGAGATCCGTTGCATAAAAAAAAATACAAGTACGTTTTTAGTGTGACTCCAATCTAATAAAATAACACTATAACCTACTTAGTAACACTTACTGTAGTGTTCACTGCATGCAAAAAATATAAAAACCCTTTTACAGTTATTGCCTCATTTGTTTTTTCCACTATGTAGATCATCATTAAAGGCATTTGTTCTACTTAAATATGAGTAGATGAGTTAATGTGAGGAAGCCAGTGGACTTTACCATCTGTAACATTTCATCACCAGAGACGGCTTTGCCAGTTCTCAGCTGAACTATAAACACGTTATACAGGATTGAATGCACTTTGGCTTTTCTTTCAATAATGCAGACGTGCTGTGAAAAAATAGACACAACTTTTAACATTTTAACAGGAATTGATACGAGAAAAGTGCAAAAGATGCGAAAGCTGTGCACGAGTGTGTGAATGTCATAAGATCCGGGACAGTGATGGGAGGAAAACACAAAAGACAGAAAATAGAAATCAAAGTCAGAAGTGACAAGCAGACAGTAATTCATGTCTTGGTTAACGTGACACTCATTAGAGCTCGTTAGAACATGTTAAGGAGAATGGCAGTCTTCGTTCTTGTGAATCAATCAACACACACACACACACACACACATTCTTTTTTTTTCTTTTCTTTTTTTAAACTCACCTTCTACCTAAAAAAAGAATGACTGCTCCAAACCACTGTTGCATATGTGTGTGTGTGTGTGTGTGTGTGTGTGTGTGTTTTATATAAAATATCCGCTCTCGTGCAGTACAGACCGCTGACAGGTGCTATAGCTACACTTGTATGTTTTGAACATAATCTAATCAAATATTTAATAAAATACAGTATAATTATGAGGCCATGATAATTGTAGGCAGCGCAGTTCCGTAGCCTTTCACCTGGTGTAACATTAACACACCTGATAACGCCACACCTGGCCTGGGATTCTAAGCTCAGAAGTGTGTGCAAGCCACCATTTTGCCACGTGTAGAAGAACCACGTACGGTAGCTGGAGACACACCCCACTGATAGCAGCTTCAGACACACACACACACACACACACACACACACATAGACAAACGCACGGCGCTATTTGTCTTTTACAACATGGCAAAGACTTCCAAATGTATTGAGTTTTGTAAGTAATTAGTATTTGCCTAACAAGCAATTGAATATTCAACTGATGACAAATAATTTTTTATGTTATACAACATTGGATAGACACAGTTGTCTAATAAACGTTAGCATCAGCGGTAATTGCTTGGATTTGCACAATTGGCTAGATTCTGGTCAAGTTTAGCACCAAACCTATTGATATTGAACAAACCTTTTTAATTAATTTAATTCAATTAAAAGTTGTATTAGGGGTTTTTATGGGGTAAAAAAAAAAAAAAACTCCAAGAACTGGTTTTGCACGTCAATGATTTCCAACCTCAGTTAATAATCTGAATGTAATTTATAAATAACTCGCAGGTTGATTCTTCGATTGTTGGTGCACTGACATACTCAGGGTATGACTCACGCGGTAACAAACACACATTCAACTCGACTACAATCAAACTTTACCTAAGGACACGGACCGGCCCTTCGACATAAACTGCAGAGAATTTTGATTGCAGTCATAAAGCCGTTTGTCTCAGCGATTATATTACATGAGGTGAATTTTTTTCCAGACTTGCATAAGATTGTGCATGCTTTTCTTCTGTATTAACCAGGAAACGAACCGCGCAAATACCCCAGCCTGCAGCTCCTGCACGTCCACACACGCTCTAACTTGGCTCTCGGTGGATGGAGTTAGCATTAGTGACTCTGGAAACCTCTACCTGCCCTCACTGCGAGGCATGCAGGAATCCATAACGCCAGGAGTGATAAACTGGGCGCGACCCCACCCTCCGCTTCCCGCCTTCTTACCTGAGTTACAGCATTTAGCATGAGTGTCGAGGTTAGAGGCACTCTACAGATCACGAGTGCTCCAGAAAAGAGAGAGTAGATGAAGACGTCCGTGTTTGCGAAAAAAGTTGTTTTTTTGTGTGTGCTAAGATCGAGGTGTTTGAATTACAAGCCTTAACCCTCCTTAAGCATGGTGTTAAAAATTGACATAAAAAGATGTGCACATATCGGTGGAACTAGATGTTTTTCGACTGAAGGAACCTTCTGCATGTTCCCACAAGAAGAAGAGCACGCTTATTAACTCGTACCTAACCCCAAGGCCATTTTAATGGGCTAAAAAAAAAACAAAAAACCCAAAGCTCTCTGTTTGCGGTGCAGGTCGACACAATCCAGCCGTTGAAAAAGGCAAATAGAGTAGCACGTTTTTTTTTTTTTTAAGATATACATAATAGAAAAGCGTATTAAACATACAATGCACCTCTCCTTCGGATTACACGGATTAAGCCCAAACTAAACCAAACACACCCACTAGGCTGCTGAGCTGGTTGAGGGAGCACACCTAACGTCCGTGACTTCGCTTAGTCATTTTCAGTTAGGAGTAAAAACACGCCGTGGCTATTCAGTTATTTGGCCAAAGGTGAGGATGATGAATATGGACGGGGTATTATTATGGATTCGGTGTAATTAGCTCTCTCTAGGTCTTACACGGGTGTGTGCACTTTCTGACTCTCTCTTACGCCCACACACACACACACACAACCTGCTTCTGCTTCACACACATCCATTTTGCACCAACCTGTCCCACTTTATAAAGTTTGTTTCAGTTCTGTGCTCTACCATGAGGAACATCTCCAAGCATGAGAAGATCTTTCACCATAATTATTATCTATAAGTTTGCTAAACTTCTGTAGATATAAACATATATCATAAATGATTTCAGACAAATCATCGATCCATGAGTAGAAACCAGAGCCTACCTGGAAAATGAGCACTTTGAAGTGGTTCCTCTTGAGCAGGTGTGAATGGTTGGCCTCCAGACGCTTCACCTGGCCACTCTGGCGATCCAGACGCTCGCGCACTTCCTTCACATAGATGCCTGTCTTGCGTGAGCGCTCGAGCAGCTTGTTGACACCACCAGAGGTAACTGTATGGCTCTTGCTCAGGCGGGTCAAGTCAGCTTGCACGGACCGCACCGTGCCCTCCAGGTCAGCCTGGCGTTTCTCCATGCGCCGCTGGTTCTCCTGCACGGCCTCGATCATCACCACCAGCTGGTCGAGCAGAGCCACCACCGTGATGGCGCTCACCTGGTTCCCGGCACCTGTTGGGCTGCTTGGAGTTTTGCTACCCGCACGGGTGAGGGTCTGAGTCGGGGAGGTAGGAACTGAACTGGGGACGAAGAGATCCTGGGCGTCCACCACTGGAGCGGTGGGGGAATCAGACACGGCTGGAGCGGGCAAGGTGGAGGAGCTTTGATCAGCTCGAGTAGCATCTTCACCCATTTTCGGAGGATCTGGTATGTTCAAAGTCTGCTTCCTGTTTTAAAAGATCTCTGACCGGCAGGTGTAATGGCTCCTGCTACCCGTTTGGCTCGACCTGTGAAGTGCTTCTATTTTGGAGTGTGTCTGTCACATGGACGAGCTTCACCACCTCCCACGTCTCCTGAACACAACAACATTCCCGACACACCACTTAAAAACTCCCTACACACCCAGAGGAGGAGCCAGGTTGCCTAGGAGTTAGTCCGGCCCATCGGTGTAAATCAAGCCGGAGTGTCAGTGTGTGTTTGTGTGTGTGGGTGTGAGAGAGGGAGAGGGAGAGATATGGCAGGGAATAGAAGTAACACAGTGTGATTGTGATGCTGTACTTGGTAGCAGGTGATATGATTTTCATTGCACCTGCATTAAGCAGACCCAAAATACACCTCTCTCTCTCTCTCTCTCTCTCTCTCTCTCTCTCTCTCTCTCTCTCTTTTTCTTTCAGCTCTAATGTTCTATGTCTCCAGATCTAGAAATAAATATCTGTACAATATGTGGCTGGCACCATGCCAGGATGATCCCTAATCTCACACACACGTTCTCATAGGCCCATACCTCATACCTCTCGTATTACACACACACACACACACACACACACACACACACACTGATTCAGAGCAAACTTAACCCTGCTTCCGGCTGGGGCACCAAAATCGTGAGCACGAGGTCATCTCAAAACGCAGCGCTAACATTGTGAAATATGTGACTTAGCCTTCTGTAATGAGAATGTGGAGAATTCTTATCAACATAACATGAACATTGTGTGCGTTTCAAGACAGAGGATCATGTTCAAGCCAGTGGATTTCAGACGTCTTTGTACAATAAACTTCTATGAATCTGGGTGAAGCAGTTTGTTTTGTGTCCATGTGTTGTTTTGTGGCATTGCCTCAGTGTGTTAAGGCTCTGAGTTAGTGATCAGAAGGTTGGTGGTTCGAATCCCAGCTCTTGCCACTGTTGGGAGCAAGGCCCTTAACCCTATCTGCTCCTGGGGTGCTGACCCCACACCTGGGCATCAGCCTTCTAACAAGAAGCTGAGATATGTGAAGAATAAAGAATCTCGCTCTGCAATAATGTATATGTTTAAAGAATAAAGGCTCATGATTTTTGGAGAAAATACCAAACAAGTCTGGTTTGTCGAGGGCTGTGATGTGAATTCTCTCATCCTGTGGTTCCCTCCCCTTTCTCTCTCCACACACACACACACACAACCACATCAATGATTTTCCCTCTTATTCGATCAAGCCAAGTGATTTTTAATTATCGTGATTATAGTAGAGAATGTTTATCTTTCCACTTTACTGCTGGATCCTTAAACAATGTGAAAGTCTGCTCCCTGCTGGCCAAAAGTAGTTACTGCATGAATTTTTTGGATTCAATTCTTTAAACACTTTATTCTGTATACAGGGTGACTGGAGCCTATCACAGGAGTCAAGGCCTGGTACACCCTGGGCTGTGAACATGCAAACTCCATGCACACAGACCCGAGGTGAGAATCAAACCCAGACCCTGGCGGTGCAAGGCCACAGGGCTAACCATTAGTGTCACCCTAATCTAATTGTCTCTGATTTAGATAATCTATATTTTCAGTCGGGGTGGTTATGATTATGTAAACAAAGGATGTATGGAACAATTCTGTGCCAATAAGAAGCATAAACATGGATAAAGCACTTGCTGGAGGGGTGTGAGCTTTCCAGGAAAAATACAGTATGTTCACAAGAGGATCACCTTCTTATTATAACAACAAAAATACTTCGCCTCTATTATTTGATCTTATCATTTGCTTCCTTCTGCCTATCTGTGCAGATTAGATCTTATCTCTGAGTAAAAATTAACTGTTCCGTTTGCTGTCAAGACCAGTGCGAACTTGTGTCGAGCTGAACCGCACCAGGTGACATGTGCATATCGCTCCTGATGAACCCAGCAACATCCTGTAGTTGATCTCTCTGGATTTGAGGATTATTGTCTACTTTGCTCGGTTCACAGCGCACTGCTGTTACTTTTGTACTTGTTTGCCGTGGGAAAATTCCTGAGCGCAGATAGACATGCCTGTACAGATCAGCCAGAACTGATGGCGTCACTGCACCATTAATAATCAGCACTTGATCGCACAGGAGTCATTGTATAATTCGGAGCACATTCCATGTCAGTTGATTGATGAGTCCATTTGTTTTCAAATAATTTCACCTGTTCAGGGAAAGTGTGTTATAATATCACGCAAACATATTGTGCGTCCTATGCTTCACTTAGGTTGAAAATGGTCACGTTGCTATGTTTAAATGGACCATTTTCTTGGTTTAAAAATATTCATTTATTCATCTTCTATACTGTGCATCTTATACAGGGGGGACTGGTGGCTATACCAGGAAACTTTGCGAACAAGGCAGGGTGCGAATCTAGAGTAGGACACAATCACAACCAAACACTTATTCACACACTACAGGCAATTTGGGAACACCAATTAGCCTAACTTGCTAGTTTGCACAGGGAGAACATGCACACGGTGCACAAAGACCCTGCGGCGGGAATCGAACCCGGACCCAGGAGGTGCGAGGCGACAGTGCTAACCATTACATCACCATGCGGTCTGCTTCAAAATAACAACTATAAAAATCTTTAGAGCTAACAAGAAGTATTTTAAACCATTTATTTTAAAACTCAAATAAAACCTTTTAAAATGTATTTTCTCTTTTAAATATTAAAACAGAACTTGTCCAGTAACTCAAAAATGAGTTGTCCCAATTCCAAATAACCCACATCACATGATCTCAATCTTCCATGTACATTCTTTAAACATTTTAAATGCTAATTTTGTGTTTTCTCCTATTTTTTAAATACTTCACTACTGTATAATAACTCATTATCACTGAGCTTATTGATTAACTTTCAACAGTGTCACATGCACTGCTATGCTCTACAGATTCAGATTCAATGATTTGTTCAAATATGCTATTAAACTGATCATGTAAATAGAAAGGTGAGTCCTAGCACTGAAATGATGGGTCACAGTAAGGAAGGTGTTAACTAGGTTACCCAGTAGTGTCCTACATCATTCCTG
This sequence comes from Clarias gariepinus, assembly GCF_024256425.1. Classification (NCBI taxonomy): domain Eukaryota; kingdom Metazoa; phylum Chordata; class Actinopteri; order Siluriformes; family Clariidae; genus Clarias; species Clarias gariepinus. The sequence goes on from NC_071104.1 coordinate 6,781,035, forward strand.
TTATCAGTCTACATATGTCACAGCACACATTATTCAGACGGGTAGTGGTCAAGTCACTGGGAATCTTAAAGTGACGACTAAAGACTTATCTGTTTCTAAGGTATTTGAATTAACTTCAGAAAAAAAAAAACTTCGTTCATACTTATGTGAAATGTACAGTACACCCAATGACAGAATGACTCGTATGTACTGTACATCTGAGGGTCATATTAACATACTGTTGCAAAATCTTTCCATTGAATTAGAGGCACTAAAATAGATTGCTAAAATAATAAAAATATGATGAATCACACAACCCTCCCACAGTCCAAAGACATCCAGATTAGACTGATTCCAAATTGCCGGAAGTGTATGAGTGTATTGTGTGAGTGTCTATGTGCTTCTGTGTCCTGCGATTCATTGGCACGTCATCCAGGGTGTATCCTGAGTCCCCTGGTATAGGCTCCAGACCTCCTGCAACCCCGTACAGGATACGTGTTATAGGGCGAGTGAGTAAGTGAGAGAGTGAATTAAACAGTAGAATCATGGTTATTTATGCAGTGATAATTAGTAATGTTATTAAATATTAATAATACTTTACTCAACCCATCTGTCTGGATGTCTGTCTCGAAACATCTGTAATCCAACTATGGTATGATTAGTATTGTATTTATTCCCATTTGTACACGTACCACCAAGTACAGGGAGAACACACAAACTCCATGCACACAGACCCCGAGGTGGGAATCGAACCCTCGACCATGGAGGTACAAGGCCAGAGCCACCAACACTTTATTCGTACTTATAAATACTTATATACTAAATACTAATACTTTTTTATTTACATTGTTGAACTAAAATCAAGAAGATGGAAGAGTGTGTGTTAATAACAAAATGTAATTAAAACAATGAATTTAATTCATCATCTCATTATTTCCTGTATACCGAATCGTGGGGGGCCAGGAGCCTATCCCAGGAGGTACAAGGAAAGGTACACCCTGGACAGGGCGCCAGTCCATCACAGGGCACACACAGATACACTACGGGCAATTTGGAAACGTCAGTTAGTCTAATTTGTATGTTTTTGGAATGTGGGAGGAAACCGGAGCCCCTGGAGGAAACCCACCAAGCATGCAAACTTTAATAACACAAACCCAAAGGGGGAAATTGAACCCTCGACCCTACCTAATCGGTACACTTCCTTATATCTGCGGATCCATTAATTATTGTCACTTTGTGCGTTCAAGTGTATACCCGTACTGTAATTCATTGATGAACACAAAAACGTATTGTCCACTTTGTGACTCTAACCTTATGTGGGTAGAAAAGATGGTTCACCAAAATTGTCCCTAAAGGTCTATCACTAAATTGACGTGTACAACAATTTCATAATTTGCTTCCAATTATCATCTTAACATTTATTAAATATGCCAGTTACACGTTTTGACACGTCTGTCGTGGTTTCATACTCATGCTGCACTATCAATCAAGGCTAATGTTATGCTAGAACTTTCCTAAGGCAACTATTTGTTGCACATGAAACTGGATTCAGACAGGACTTTCTATAAATAAGAAAGAATTTTGTCTCTCCTGTGTATCATTTCTATAACCCACCATAATATAAAAGAAAATGGAGAACTGATAAGTCTTTAAAGTTCCCACAAAGGAAATACACATCCTTGACACACACACACACACACACACACACATTGAAGGCTTCCTGTTCAACCTTTCCTCTTATAAGTTGAGACAGTTGAAGACAAGGTTGCAGTCTGACGTCTGTTGTCACAAATAAACCTGAGAAAATCCTCAGCTGACGGGGAATGTCAGGAATCCCGGGGGCTGCTGGGCTTGTTCTCACCAGGACTTCAGGTTATTACTGTATGAATGCAGTAATATTAGGTGTATTTGACTAAATGTAAACAGGTTTAGGAGTAGGTCCTGTGATGAGAGAACTATCATTTGGATACTGTTGAGTTTATAGCTGTTCTCGTTAGCTGGCTTCCATTTTTAATTAGATTCAATGGTGTTATAATCCAATTTTGTACAAGTGTTTACTATTTTGTTTGTCTCTCTCTCTTTTTTTTTTTTGCAAAGTCTTGTTATTGCTACAACTCTACACGTTTGTCCCTGTAGTCTCTGGTACCTTCAGCATCTGGGTTCTGGTGGAGTCACACTTTACTATGCAGAGGATAGACCATGGTGTGTACTCTCCCACACCTGGCTTAAATAAACTATGGTCAGGGCAATAGTGGAGGTAATTATAACAGCAATCAGGCAAGAAATCTGAAATGGCACAAAACAAACATATGTGTGTGATGATCAGGTGTCCACAAACATTTAGCACTGAGGATCATCGCAGTTTCATCCTGCCCCAGTTTGCTCTTTTTTGGACTTGGGGTACATCTCTTATCTTTCACAATCTTGGTCCCTGCATCTGATCCTGCCCCAGCCCCAGGTTTTGTCTCTAATGATTGTCCAGGTTCAGGCTCTGCCCCCGATCCTTCTCAATCTCAATCTCTCCCTTTGCTGGTCTCCAGCTCTGTCCATGTCTCTAACTCTGCCTTTCATCCTGCCCCAGATTAAGTTCTGACCTTTGATGCTGTACCAGTGTCAGCTTCTCGTACTGACCCAGTATCTTCCGCTGATAGGCTTAGTCTCAATCATGATCCTGCCCTGATCCTGTACCAGTCTGTTCCAGGTTCTGCTCCTGTCCCGATTCTTGACCAGACTTAGTTTCTGCCTGGTTTCAGGGTCTGACCCTGCCCCAGACTTGGTTTCTGCCCGGTTTCAGGGTCTGACCCTGCCCCAGACTTGGTTTCTGCCCGGTTTCAGGGTCTGACCCTACTCCAGACTTGGTTCCTGCCCCAGTTTCAGGTTCTAACCCTGCCTCCATCTCAGTTTCTGCCTCAGTTTCAGGTTCTGATCCCGCCCCAGACTAAATCGCTGCCCCGATCCTGCCCTTGATCCTCACCAACTTAACACTGTGCTGCTAATCCCCCATCAGTCTCGATACCTGCCTGAACCTGCCTCAGCCTTAGACTCCACCCATGACCCCACACCAAACTCTGAGTCTCAGTTCATCCTACCCCAATCTCAATCTTTGTGCTTGTTTCCACACTGTTAAGACTCTGTCATGGATCCCACCCAATCTCGCTTTCTGTCACTAATCCTTCCCCAGTCTCAGTCCCTCTCCCACCGACCCTGCCCATGACAATCAGGGACACTGATCTTGCTCTACCTGTAGCTTATATTCATAGGGTTTGTGGAGGACCACTGTATTGCCAGAGATTAAATATACTAGTGGAATATGCATGTGGAACATTCTAACAAATACGTATTTACATATGAATATGTACAAACCACGTGTCCATGAACCATGAGAAATAGGTAAGTCAGGAGAATCCTTCCTTATGGGCCCTTTATGTGCGTTGAATCACACTTATATATTTGTGGTCTAACTAAACACATGTTCTGGTTTCGTTGTGGTCCTCTTCCAATTTGTAACTTGTTCAAAACTTTATTTCAGTGTGTTTGATTAATGTGAGGACAGCTTCAGAGTGACTGGAACTTTTTTAATGTTTAGTACAATTATGCATTGTTTCATTTTAGAGTGTCTAGACCAAAACCGCCAAGAATCTGATATAGATGTATAAATATAGATATAAAAGTGTCAGTGAGGGCCGGCTTTACAACAAACATGACCTTGCAGTTGGTCTACAGAATCAGTATATATCAAGTACTGGTCTGAAAGCCTCTATCCATTATCTGACGATAACAGACCCGTCCTCGGGAGGGACGGTGCACAGGATGGGAAGGTTGTTTTCTTACTATAAAATATCAGCTACAAATTAAATGAATTATAATGATATTATAAATATCCCTCCCTCCTCTTTAGTGTTGACTGAATACACTAACAATTAAACATTTAGATAGACACATCTTACAGTTACCTTTACTAAAATTACCTTTTTAAAAAAATTATTATTATTATTATTATTATTTTCTACATTGTAGAACAAGACTGAAGGCATCCAAAATATAAAATAATTTCCTCCGAACAGGTGAACATGATGTCGAGATGTGCCGGCTAATCGAGCTCTGTGAAGCATTCACGCAGGCTCTAATCTGAGGTGCTGCTAATTAGCCATCTCTGGGGCTGCTAACTCTAAATGAACTTCCCCTCTACAGCAGAGATTAATCTTGGTCTTATTATTATTATTTTTTATCCTGGGATGCACCTAATGAGAGCCAGTCTCATCATAGCATTCGACGGGCTTTAGCGACTGCACTTCTGTATTATTACTGTATACTGTATATTTAAAGTTGTAACAATTTCCCATATGCAGTTTTATGAGCTTCAGTATTGTCCTAGGATGTAGAAAAAAAACCTCCACAACAACTCTGGACCAGTACTCTATATGCATCAGTTTGTGAATCAGTGTGTCAGCTATGTTGAGTGATATTCACATGTACATGGGTCAAATACCGGCTCCTTGTGGTGAAGATCTGGCTGGACAGCTCAACGTGAGGTATGCATAAATATATATAGATATATATAGATATATTTTAGGACTACCAGTGTCGGTTACGATGTTACAACTGTAATTGCATTTAATGGGTCAGTTCTGATAAGCTCTGATCTAAGGCACAAGAAGTTACATTATTTTGCACAAATCTACTCCTAGTGGTCAGAACAGGTGTAACACATAACGTATACCAGGCTGTGAGACGGTGTCCATAGCAAAATCATTACTCTAAAATTTTACATTAACCCACAGATGTAGTGTCGTCTATAAAAAAGTTAAGAACCCCTATTCTTGCCAAATTGGCACCCGCCATAAAAATACAGTTGCATGCTATTATCTGTTTTGTGATATAAATTATTTATTTACATTTACAGAAAAAGACCCCACCAAGACAAAACAAAGAAACTAGTGGAAATATTACCCATACGTAACCAAATAGTAGGACTTGTCCTAAGGTAATGTCCTAAGATGCTCTCAGTTTGTGTCCTGTGCCACAGGTAGAAGGCACCACGTGTCACCCCACTCAGCCTCACCTACACCCCCACCATCACCCCTTCCCCTCTGTCCAGTCGTACGCTCCAGTATGGTCCATCTTTTTTGCACCAGGAGGCAGGAAGAAGTGGCTGTTTTTGTATCTTTAATCTCTTGTTTCTACAGATCCCACGGTTGTGAGGCTTCTCCTTGACACTTAGATGAGGCGAGTGGAGGCGCGCAGGGTGTTCTCCGAGTTGTAGTGCGTGACGTTTTGCTTTTGACGGTTGATACGGTTAGTCCGTGGGCACTTCCTGGAGGAATGAGAGAAATGACAAAGAAGGCTTAGTGTATATTTTAAGCTTAACAAGATTATTACAATAAGTGCAAGTATGTGTTGGATCTGGATTTGCACCACAGCAGATGACTCTTATAGACCCTCGTCCTTTGCTGCCACCTAGTGGTATAACATGTTCATACTGAGTAAATGATGCAGTAAGGCTCCCATCAAGGGATCGCCACAGTGGACCATCCGATCCGCAAACAACTTTGGCACAGATTTGACGCCAAATGCCCTTTATGGTGCAACCCTCCAATTTTTCTAACCAGGCTTGGGATGGCGCCGCATGCAGTGGTTGGGTAGTATGGGGTGTGGCAACACATAGACAGCAGGCCTCGAACCCAGATCCTCAAATTAACAACTTAAAGCCTTAGCCGCATGAGCCACCACCAACTTAAGTAAGTAATATTACAGATACAACACTTTTTTTGTACAGAGTCAACTTTTTTTCTTTCCTTTTATTACTTTTTTCCTTCAGAAAAAAATAGTGGTGTTTATTGTGGCATTTTATCAGTACAGCCATGAATTAGGTCATGTTGGCTCCAGAGACCCTGGAAGCAGGGTCCATTTTTCATTAAGTAGGAGACCTTAAAGGTTGAAATGCACTTATTTATTTAGTCAGAGTAAGGAAACTACATAAATATGTTTACACCATTAATCTAAAGTGAGACTGAACATGCTAATTTTACCATGCCTTCAGGCTGACTGTTTTTCTTTGATTGCTATTTTTTGTACATCTGAGCTTTTTTTTTTTGCACATTAACATATTAAATAGCAGAAGCTGGTACAAAAAGACAAAAAGACACTTTAATTTAAGGTTCATTAATAAACTACTTATAAGCAAGAATGCCTCTAAATCTTTTGCAAATGGGATCTATTACATAACTCTTTTATTTAACTCTAGAAAATACATTAAAGGGGATGTATTATGTAAATTTCTTTTTTTTTGCTTTTTAGTTATTTTTAGAGTTTTAAATGGGTCTCCAGTGTGCATCTACAAAAAAAACATGAGAAAAAAAATTCCCTGCTTTCATTTTTGTAAAAGCCCCTCCCCTGACCTGTTTCTCAGTTCTGGTGTTCTCTGGAGGGGCGTGGCTCAGTAGTAGCTCATTTACATAAACACGGAAATGGTGCGTTCGGAAGAGGAGTGAAATGGAGGCAGCTTAGGAGACCTGTGATAGCTTGTTATATAAATAATAAAATATGGGAGCTTTACTTAAACAATTAGAAAGACAAATAATTTAAAGAACAAGCTTGCTCAACAAGCATTTTCAGCATACGAGTGACCAAGCTGGTTGCGTATAACTCCGGTTGCCGATTAAAACTAGTCTGCGTCAGTGGAAAGCTGTTACATTTGTTTGCCATGTTGTGCAAAAGGGTCCAAAGAATGTTAGCGAGGACGGCAGGAAGGAGCAAAGGGAGCCGCTTTCAGTTTGGTTTTTAAAGCAGCCGATGGCAAGAGGAATCATAGATTAAGGTTTATTGTCTATTTATTTTTTTATTCATTTGAAGAAGAATGTTCAATTATTTGTCACATGTACTTTACAGCACAGTGAAATGTCCTCTTCACATATCCCAATTAGGAAACCCCTAAAGCAGATAGGGTGAAGGGCCTTGCTCAAGGGCTCAACAGTGGCAACTTGGCGATGCTGGGGCTCGAACCCCCGACCTTCCGATCAGGGTAATATTGGCAATATTTTTGAATGGCTGGAACAAATTATCTGGATGTACATCATTTCCTATGAGAAAAAATCATGTATGCAATCCAACATGAAATTTCGTCATATGAATATGAACTCGCCTCTGGAACGGATTGAATTCCTACGCCGAGGTCTCGCTGTATATAATTGTATTTTACACTTTAATCGTTATCCATAAAATGATCTTATTATTATTATTTTTTTTTATTAACCAAAGTACTTTTTAGTTGCTTCTACTGTATATAATTTCTAATCAAACCATTCTTCCAAAAAAAGGAGTTTAAGATGACATGGCAACACTGCATTTAAAGATCAATTTTTCCTTCAGGAGGAGTATTAGATGTCTCGCCTCTGGGTTAAAGGTCAGCTTCTCCAGTTAAACCACATGTAAGAGTGAGACGACACTTCTGTGCGTTTGTAAGAACACTTTCCCTTGACACGTCGAGGCAGATTTAGATTACAGGCGACACAGTGTCTTTCACTATCACAGTGTTGTGTTTCTTTTCTTCCAGGACAGGGCAGCGTGAAATACAACACACTCCTGTAGAGACCTTGATTTAAACATATTATTATTCTTGTAGCTTACACGTATTACCGAATAACTGTAATATATTCCTGATTGTACTGTTTAGTTAAATAAAGTTCTGTTCTCATTTGGTGGACATACATGATTTCAGACATAATTTGTTTACATCATATTTGAAGATCATATTTAAAGATTCTGTAAATAATAATAAGAAAATCTGAATTTTTTTGTACGTAATGCATCATTCCAAATCTCGCTGTATTTTTGTATTAAATGTTTTTGCAGCCTCGATTTCTGCTGACCACGCCTTCGCATAAGCCTGCGCACAGAATCCACAAACCCACTGGGAATTTTCCAGATGCTCCAGATGGCTGGTCTGCTCTTCCTGCATTTATCATTGATCTGTAAGTAAACACTCCCCCTGCTGGCTCTTCTTGCTCTGTGCGGTGCGCTCCAGACTCGTCTCTGAACGTTCGTTTAGAAGGTTATTCAGGAGTGGAGCGGATTTAAACTTTAATCACTGATCCCCGCACAGGCACCACAATCTCCTGACCTTTAACGGAGTGTTAATTCAGCGCCGTCCCTCTGAAACCGCACGCGCTCCCAGCGGAAGTCGGAGCGTGATGAGGTGTGTGAGGGTACGTGTCTGCGTGAGGGCATCCGCTTCCCTGAAGCCTGTCTCGTCAGTAGAAGTGCAGCACTCAGACATTTTTTTTTTGTTGTAATTTGTGAACACTGCTCCTCTAATCACCTTGAATAACCAAATGTGCACAGTGTAGTGACTTTTGCAGAATCATTCATAGCATCACTTACAGATTCCTTGTCTAACAGAGTTCGTTGCAAATGCAATTTGCATTCTTATGACTGTTCTTATGTGTGACAGTTACTATGAGATTATTTTCTTGTGTCTATGATGGCGTCAGTTACCTATATAAATAAAATATGATCAGAACTCGCTCTTTCAGTGATATCTTTACATTTCGTACATTCGATGACCAGAAACCAGTCTCATTAAAAATTCTGTCTGCATGTCTGTATGTCTGTCCAGACAGATTTTGTCACAGCATCACGCAAAACTGACTGGTCAGAATTTAGTGAAACTTTAGCAGTACTTAGATATCTGCCCGAAGTTTAACCATAAGTGAAATCAAAATCAAAATGTTGAGTAAAAGCGATGTCATAAACAGGTATGTGCTTTTTAATTACAAAAATACTGTCTTTAAAAAGTAATCAGTTACATTACGGCGTTACTTTCTGATAAACGTAACTAGTTCGAGTACTTTTCCATTGCAGAAAATGAAAACTCCTTTGTGATTCCTCATGCATGTTGTTTTAGTCAAGACCTTTATAATTATTCTACCATCATCACTCAGCCGAGTTTGGTCCATAATCTGTTAACTACTAATACCCCTATCTCACCTACGTGGTTTCGCAAGGGGGCCGTAAGTACGGTTCATCATAAATTAGTGAGTTTTACCGCTGTCGGTCTTCGCGGAACGTCGGGCACTCAGTCGCGGCGGCTCATGGAGCCTAACACCGCTTCTCACCGCGAGTCAAACTGCATAGCTGAGATAGGGGTATAACAGCAGGAATAACAGAGGGGGCGGGTTATCAATACGTAATGACTGCTGTCTGGCTCACGGATTACTGTACATAAATTGCTTGAATAACAGATTACATTTTCAAAAATATAACTAAATAACTGAGTAGTTTAATGGAGGACCTTACGCGCAAGATTACTCGTGACATTAAAAAAGTAATCCAAGTACTCTAACGCGTTACACCCAACACTGCTAATGCACCAATAGATATTAATTAGAAAAGATAAAGTGAATATTTTGACTGGGATTAGTTCATTTTTTCACTTTGGCTGAAATAACAGCGCTGAAGTGGTATAAGTGAACTTTAACACGCTGGAGTGGTTTTAAGACAAAACCTCATCTTTATCCTTTTATCTACTTTTCCCATTTCTCATCTGTGATTCACTCTCCGATTACCGAACAGGGAGTGTATTTGTCTGATGACGAAATAAAGACAACTTAGTGTAAACAAGGCGTAAGATACTCAACCTTACAGAATGGGATTTCTTAGTATTAAGGAGTTAGACAGAGAGGGGCTTCTCTTTTAGCCTGAAATAATAATATCCCTGATTCAGATTATTCTTAGCTCTAACCTTTTAACTATTTATACAAACTCTTTGACCATAAACGACACGAAACTTCAAAATAATGAATTTGATTCAAAATAATAGTGTTCCTATTCGTCTCTCGGCGGGTATCTCAATGTCCAGAGTAGAACATCTACATATTTGATTTGGCACAGGTTTTTTTCGTCAGATATCTTTCGTGCACTGACTTTTGCTACCCCGTGCTTGCTGTTCCCCCCTTAAGAAAGCCAGTTAAACTCCTACTGTACTAACGAGGATTTGATTCAATGTACACTAAACCAAAAAGGTTTCCAATATGCAACACTGAAGACGTCTGATTTTGTGTTGGTAAGTGTGTGTTTATGTGTTCATGTGTGTGTAGACTTACCGGGTGATACACAGCACCACCACACAGATGATGGCCACCTGCAGGGCTCCGATGATGGAGGCGATGAGGACGTAGCGGGCTTTTCCGGAACCCGGCACCACATACAGCACGTTGTACTCCTTGGTGTCACACTGTGGGCCGCTGAAGCCTGAGTGACAACTACGAGGGACAAAAAAATCGATCAATCAACGACCGGAAACAGACCAATGAAGGGAAAGGAGCAAAGAGAGTGCATTCAAAAAACAAGTCAATGATTCAATATGGGGTATGGCAAAGGGACAATAGAGCGGTGCACTAAAGTGGAACAAAACACCAGTAAAGAAGAAATATGAGCAATAGGCCAGTGAGGTTAAACCAATAAGAGTGCAGCGATGGATGAGCGAGAGACAATGGACCAATACAATGAACGAGACAAAGGAGTGAATCTGACCAGTAATGGAAAGGCAATGATCCAAAGATAATTAGTGCTACATAGGATCGGACCATACGTCTAACGAAAGATATACGCTCACCAGCCATTTTAATAGGAACCCCCTCATTCAACAATGTATTTTATTATATATAATCAACCAATCATCTTTTAAATTCACATCACATTCTCATAAATTTATACAGAATGGTACTGAAATACATCCAGCATGTGGCAGTTCTGCATAGAGAATGAACGCACAGTGTACGTATTAACGATTCATTCTTTTTGAACGAGTCTGTAACGTGACTCAGAAGAACGAGTATCTCAGAGAGTGATTTGTTCACATGCGCAAAGCATCGATAAACCTCCGCTGGTTATGTACAGGAAACAGAAATGAGTAGTTACCGCTCGAGACTTCTAGTCCGAGTCGTTTGTTCTTTTGTCACGTGACTCCCATAGACACTATGCGTGCGATAGATTCAAAAAAACAAACGACTCGGACCAGAAGATATAGGAGATGAGCTGCTCCTTCTGTTTATTATAATATGTCCTTAGCTGTAGTGTAATATTCTCATTACTGGAACTATAGTCTTAGTCTGTTTATTGAAAATGTAACATTTTATTCTATTTCTGATCAAAAGAACAAAATAAACTAAATGACTAATTAAAAAAAAGATTCGTTCATTTTGATGGACGAGATTCAAAGAACAGAGTCACTAAAATGATCCAAAACGTCCCATCACTAATCTGGACAGACAAACTGTCTTCAGGTATCACTGAGCCGATAATGTACCTAATGTAGCATTTTCTGTGTGAAGATTAGACAAGCTCTTTAACCGTATCCGCATGATTAGCCGATGTACATTGTGCTGCTGCAACCTGATTGGCTGACTCCAAAACCGCATGAACATTCAGGGACACAGGTGAGTTTTTAGTTTTTTTTTTTGTTTGTGCATTAAGGGCTGTCAAACTCGATTAAATTTTCAAAATGACATTCAAATTGGAATTTCAAATGGAATAAATTTGGTCTTCATTTGAATTCATTTGAATATTAATGAACCTGTGATGTTAAACTGCCACAGACGTTCGGAGTTCTGCGTTTGTACTTCACGACCCACAAAGGGCAAAAATGATTCGTTTCTTAAGCTTTTTAAACTTCCCTTTTTATTGACTTATGCAGGGTAATATATTCTCGTCCTGATATTTGATTAGGTTTACATTTCCTGGCCGTCTTCAACAGGGACACCGCCATGTGAGATCTCATCTCTATATTTGCTCACTGCTCAGGGTGTAACAGGATGGAGTCTCAGACACGATGGAGTGCACTACAAAAAAAAGGTGAATATGATCATTTGACAGATACACTTGTGTGTATGTGTGTGTGTGTGTGTGGGGAGGGGCGCTTCTTTCTTTCTCTCTCTCTCTCTTTTCCATCATGCCTTTGGGGAGATTCTTGCTAAGAATCTGTCTCTCTTCTTCTCCACCTTTCTCTCGTTCCTACTCCATCCGCCTCTTTCACATTCCCCGTATCCTCTCCCACTGGCTCTCCATTAATCTCTTGATTTTGTTTCCCTCTCCATCTGCCATTTCTTCGATTCCTGCCTTGTACCTCTTTCTTTCCCATTTCCTTTCCCCCTCGCGCTCTCTCTTGCTAAGGATCAGCTGCTAAGTCTTGACAGCAGCAACTGTTAGACCTAAACACTTTTTCCTTCTCTTCTCCTCTGCACTTGCACTCGTTCTCTCCCTCCCTCTCTCTCTCTCTCTCTCTCTCTCACTCTGTCTCTCTTGCGCGCTCACGTTAGTGCATGACAAAGGGGCAGGATTATTTTCTTAGTCACTATTTTTTTATTTTTCATTTAAATGATCAAATTATTTGAATGATCTCCATGCATCCATCTAGAAACCTTTGTAGTCCAATAATGTCCATTTTAACGACTGTGGTTGGACCTCCGGTCAACACAAACTATGGGGGATTTGGAAACGCCAATCAGACTAATCTGCATGTCTTTGGATTGTGGGAGGAAACCGAAGTACCCGGAGGAAACACACCAAGCACTGGGAGAACATGCAAACTCCATGCACACAGACCATGAGGCCGGGAATCGACCCTGGAACGCGGTAGTGCGATGCCACAGGGCTAAACCACTGTGCCGCTGTAAGCAATCTAGTTATGATATAATACAGTGATATAATAATAGAAAACAGTGATATCAGTAATTTGTCTGAATTGAATTACAGCAGTTTTCTCTGGACCTGAACATTTCACTTTATGTGCCGTCACATCCTTGACTCATCCAGCTGTGTAAGATGTACACAGCAGGGGGAGCTGTTGAGTTGAGATCTTCATTACCTTCCTTTCTTGTTTGAGTGTGTGTGTGTGTGTATGTGCGTGTGTTTGTGTACCTGCAGGACGGTGTGGAAAGCTTGCTCGGGTATTCACAGTCTCCGTGTATGCAGTAGTTCTTGAATCGTTCTGGACAAGGGATGTAGATCCCTTGTGCCACTTCCGACACTTCTGGCTTCACTTCTAAACAACACAACACAACACACGTCTTTTAAAATCTGCATCCGTCTCTCTCTTTTCATTTTCCTTTTTGTCTCTAATGTCTCTAACCCGATCATGCGTCTCTGTTGGTCCCTTTGCAGCACGCAGTTACACTTCAATACTTTTATTTGGATCAGCACAGATGCCAAAACATCACGACTGCAGATTACCATAACAACGTTTCAGGCAACGTGCGAGAACTCAACCAATTACTGTCAGTCAGCAGCTTGTGGCGTATTACACTCACTACTGAGGAATCATGAAGAAAAACCTTGAAAACACACCCACACACACACACACACACACCCACAAACCCACCCACACACACCTGGCAATTCGGCTCTGGTGTAGTGTCCATCCCCGGGTTTGTTTCCTGTTATCCTGCCACCTAATGGTTAAGACAGAAGAGCAACAACAAAGTTTTAAGTGCACAAGCAGAAATTGTCAGAAAGTCATTAAACTGTAATTTGAATGAAATTATTTAAACCGTCAGCATCTCAGCGGCAGCTGCTGTACACTGGCTGACGTTATTGCACTCATTAATGGAGTTTTTTTTGCTTAAACTGTACATCTGGCCAACTGTCCCGCTACAGCAGGTGGCCACCGAATAACATAACATGACAACACTTCAGAAGTAAATGTGTGTGTGTGTATATATGTGTGTGTGTGTTGCATCGGGAACTCCGTCTGTCTCCTTAACCTGCATCTGTTCAGGTCAAAATGACCCATTTTTTTCCCTCAGCATGCAACTTTGCTGTATGTGCTCGGCTCAACTCATACACATATAATTATTATTACAGCGGTACCTCGACATACGAGTTTAATTCGTTCTGAAGGCGAGTTCTTAAGGCGAAAGTTTATATTGTGAAACGCATTTTCCTATAGGAAATAATGTAAATGCAGATAATCCGTTCCAGATTCCAACACTTTAATCCTATTTTCGCATATAAAAACAATTAAAACATTTAGAAATGAATCAAAATATGAAATTAATAGACACTAAACCTCACTTAACCTTAATCTATGATTCCTTTCAGCACCGGCCGCTTTAAAACCCAAAATGAAAGCGGCTCGCTTTTCTTCTTGCTACCGTCCTTGTTAACATTCTTGGGACCGATGTTGCTACGTCTTTACCAAGTTTTGCACAAAATGCAAAAAACAAAAAAACAAACAATAAAATATGTTTCTTGCAAAATTTCAGTTTTTAAGGCGAAAACTTTGTGAAGCGGAGAGTTTGTGTGTTGAGGTACCTCTGTATTGTTATTATTATTATTATTATTATTATTATAAACGAGATAAGGTATACAGGACAATATAAGCTCAAGGTTACAGTATGAACAGTAAAGCATGACATCACTTGCCTTGACAGTGACCCAAGTCCATAACCTCGATGTGCTCCTGTCTTTGACACGACGCTTCTTTCACTTGGCACGGGTTGTCGTACGAGCGGCCGTCTGACGCGCACACCGGGTTGAAGCTTATGTGTGAACAGTCGATGTTGCACACGCACCTGTGGACGCAGATTCACACGTACTGGTCAGTATTTATCCACACCCAGAGGATTAGAGCCTACTCTGACCTTAGATCTGTTCGGTTCGGTTCCCAAGCTGCATTTTACTGTTCCATGTATATATTATCTTAAAACATTCGCCACACTAGACCGTTTGGTTCGGACTGACCATTATTGATGATAGATGAAATAATCTATAGTGCCATCCTGATCAATAATTCCGTGGGCTGTGTCCCAAACCACTTTGACTTCAGGATGATTATTCTGCTGAAAGATCAAGTCTCAAATGTATATCATGTTGCTTTGCTAGCATGGTGTCACCCAGATGTGTCTATCTACTACTGCACAATGTTTCCACAGTTACGCTCTATTATACTGTATTATACTATATAACCACATCTTTATACCTACCGCACCATCTGTTTATTATAGCACATTCATGGGGCAATGTTGCACAGTTATTCTGCATATTACAACATATACAGTTTATACCAAAACTTTATTACCAACTGCATCTTCTGTTTGTTATAACACACTGTTATTTATTGTAAATACCCAATTTATGCATTTCTGGTTGGATGCTAACTGCATTTCATTGGCTCTGTACTGATACTTTGCACAATGACTATAAAGTCTTATCTAATCTAATCTAATCTAATCTAATCTGAATATGTTCTAAAATGGACCTATTATGCAAAATTAACTTTTATTTATATTTAGACATTCAGTTGGCTCTTTAATGTATGTATACAAACAAAAAAGCATAGGAAACATGAACACTGATTTTTTTTTAACGTCCTTTTGGTTTTCTGTATTTCCCAGGGCTTAAACAAGCCAAATGTATTAACCCAGATATCGAAGAAACAGACACTTTAGTCTTTAGTCGTCATTTAAAGATTGCTGGCGAAGGGACACATAAAGGAGGTTCATTCCATCACCCAAGTGCCAGAAGAGAAAACAGTCTATATGCATGACTCTCTCGATCCAGGAGAGATGCTGGGTCCGGTCGGTTCAGTTATATCTTTAAGCTATAATATGGCCATGGGGCGTGGCCATGAACGCTAACTAAATTTCTTGCATTTACAATTCTTTCTTTTTGTTCTTCTCCTGCCCCATTTCTTTCTCCGTCTCTTTTACACACACACACACACACACACACACACACACACACACACACACACACACACACATCCAAGGACTCATTACATCCACTACTAATGAAGGCTTGTGTGAATAAGAACAGGCACCAGAACAAGTGTTGGGACCTGAGAGCCAGCAGAACTCATGAGCCACTGCTCTCCGTCTCTCTGCTCTCCGCTAATCCTCCTGCCCTCAGCTGATGACCTCATCAGAGCTCCATTACAACATTTTATCCTGTTCAATTCGCGTCCACTTCTGTCCATTAACACGAATTATGTTGCCGAATATTTAACGTTACGACCCTTTATGTGAGCAAACATTGCGTCGCGTAGATGCAAACCCGGTGGAGTTACGAGTGACACATCACCTTTAGCTGGATCTGAAAATGGCACACTAATGGACATTAAAGCACTATGTGGTGTGTGGAAGCCATTATTTCACACCCTGTGTTGTGGGATTCATTTCACTGCTCGCTAATGCAGGCGGTTTGGGGTGGGGGTGGGGGGGGCGGTGGTTGTTAAAGGGGGCTTGGAATACATGTATTTTACTGTTGTACTCTTTGAGAGTGTTTGAGAAAATGCTAACCTAAACACTTTCATAAATGGATGCTGAGGCTTTCAAAGGCTTCAGTGTTTACTGGCATTGACACGAACAGTGGTGAGTTTTATTCAGACATGGGAACAAGTGGGCTCGATGACTAATACACATTATAGACACTGCGTGTGGGTGGCACGGCTGAAAAAATTAACCATTTGTAAGTCATGCCTTCTGCTGTTTGATGCTGCTAAAACTTTAATATTAAACTACAGCCATCACCCATGTCATTTTAACAACAACATTTCTACCGTTACGGCTACAGTACAGTATGTTCGCCACAATCATAGGTTTTATTCATTCACTCACTCATTGTCTATAGCGCTTATCCTGTGTACAGGGTCAAAGGGGTATACACACACACATGGAAGGGCCACACACATGCCAGTTAACCTAATATGCATGTCTTTGGGAGGAAACTGGAGTACCCGGGAGCTAACCACTACGCCACTGTGCCACCACTAAGGCTTTCAGTTATCAATAATTGGAATTTTAAAGGTCCCATATCATATTAAATCTTCAGCTAACATCGGTCTCAGATGTCCTCTCAGTCGTCTTCCAAATGAACCCCCGAGAACAGCAGAGCTGAGCAACAATCCAGCGGAGGACAATCCATATTCTTCTATGAGGTCACATTATGACTTGTTGAAACACCATCCAGTGCAAAAATGGAAAAAAAACTGGAAATGTCTCTCTCTCTTGCTTTGTGTCTCCCTCTCTCTCTCTTTCTCTCTCTCACACACACACACACACACACTGGAGATTAGTGATGGAAAGTTTGAATCATTTTAGTAACTCAGTTCTTTGACTCTTGTTCATCAAAATGAACGAAACATTTAGTTCATTTCGTTCTTTTGATCAGAAATAAAATAAAATGTTGCATTTTCAATCAAAAGACCCCCAATACGTCTACATACACAAATTCTGGCTATAGTTCCAGTAAGGAGAATATAACACTGCAGCTAAGGACATATTATAATAAACAGAATGAGTAGCTCACCTCTTATATCTTCTACTCCAAATCATTCGTTCTTTTGAATCTATCGCACCGCATAGCGTCTATGGGAGTCACGTGACAAAAGAACGAACAGAGTAGAAGAGTCATTGAGAAAGAACCGCTTAATTTTGTTTCCTGTACATCACCTACGGAGGTTTTGCGATGATTTGCACATGCGCCTCCAGTAGAAAATGAACGAATCACTCGCCGAGACTACTCGTCCATCTGAGTCACGTTAAAGATTCGTTCAAAAAGAACGAATCGTTCTTGTATGACCCATCACTACTGGAGACCGATCTGAACATCTAAACGTGACTAAAAAGTAAATTTAGCATAATAGGTGCCCTTTAATTTGTTACAACACAGCATGTTGTAGTTTTTACTCATTTATAGCTACATTCTATTCAGCAGCACAGTGGCTTAGTGGTTAGTCATGTCACCTGAGTTTGTGGGTTCTCCCTGTGCTTGGTGGGTTTCTTTCAGTGACTCTCCAAAGACATACAATCTAGATCGATTGGTGTTTCCCAATCACCCCTAGTGCATGATTGTGTGTATGAGTGTGGCTGTATGAATGGATGGACGGATGTTATGGAATATCCAGAATTCCCTTGACCTTATCATGTTTCTGATTAAACTCACAGAGAGGTGGGTAGTAGTTTTACTGCACCATACTTTTTACTTTTACTTAAATAGATTTGTGACGAAGAAAGGCTCCTCTTACTGCGCTACATTCGACTCCACTCGACTCGTTATTTTTCCTACAATTTATTCTACACATGCAGCCGGTGGATCTACCACATTTCACCGATCAGATGTAGCAACAATAATCACATGACTCCGTTTGACCAATCAGCCGTGGTCACATGACCACACACAAACAGGTGGAATAGCGGAACAAAATATCTTCAGGTGTGGTAGACGCGGAATGAAAACATTAAATTAGCAGAGGTATCTGTCGCCAAAGCTACACCGGACGAAAATGATCACCGCTGGCCTCATTTACGAAGCATGTTTCACGTACACTGTCTTCTCCGTCGGCCAAAACAGACACTTCAGCATATAAAAACTCAACGTCCAACCTGAAGAAACGTCGCGGATAGTTTAGCTGTTTCATTTAATGTTACAATGTTAGCATATATCATTATTATAATTATACTATAATATGCATATAACATATAATGTATATACGTAATAATGTAATATACTAAATTTCTACAGTCAGACATTATGATTAAAACAGTTATTCTTACTTGAGTAATATTCTGTATGACTACTTTTACTTTATTTTGAAGTACAGCTACTCATACTTGAGTACAATTTTTTGCTACCCTACCCACCTCTGCCTCACATACTGTACAGCTCGACCTCTGAAAATAAAACAGCTGTTATATCACCCACCTCGAGTGTTTGTGAACAAAAACACAGCTGTCACTTTGATTCAGTCACTTATTTTGTTATGATACATACATATGCATGCCATAGAACCTGAGCGAAGGAGACCGCCCATGATGGGGTCGTATTATAGGAGACAATCATGATAATAAAATGGAATAATCGTGTTAACATGGAAAAGCTGGAGAGAAAAACAAACAACAGTTACAGGTCGTCTGGTTGCAGACCCGGGAGACCGACATGCAGCAGCTGATGTGTGGGACATGTTAAGTCTTAAACACATGCTGGTATAACGTCATGGCTTAGCGTAGTGAATGAATCATCTTAATGGGGTTTCATACAGACGGCGGTGAGCCTGCTTTCTGACATATTGAGCTCTTTAGTCATCGCTAAGGCAAACTCCGTAGACAGCTTTCTCCAGGTCTGAGTCTGTGATGTTTATCAATTTCCATTAATAGTACTCTAATCCATGATGTGTGTGTAGGTTGCGACTTTGTTGTGGGGTTTGAAGGTTACTCTGTGTTATCTCTGTGTGGATTATTTGGGCTTTAAAGGTTTAGGACTGTTTGACATTGTCCGGTTCTTATTCCTGAACCACATACTGCCACATATTAAATAGTACAGTTTACATAAAGCGCCGCTAAATGCCGTGTCCTAGCGATCCTGAGTTTTTCACTTTCACAACGTCACAACACTATACATGATATAATCTAACTTATATTGATGGTTAAAGAGTTTGTTGAAAATAGTTAAAAAAATTACTCCAGCGTGTTAAAATTAACATATACCACTTCAGCGCTGTTATTTCAGCCAAAGTGAAAATAATTAAAAGAACTAATCCCAGAAAAAATATTATATAATAATATATTATTTAGAAAAGTTTAACTTTTCTAATTAATATCTATTGGTGCAGGTGTTTGTTTACATTGAGCAAGTAGCGCATTTTTTAAAAGTAGATTATTAAATCCGGCACATAACTGTTCATAACATCACTTTTACTCAACATTTAGATTTCATTTATGGTGCAGGTTAAACTACAGTATAGGCAGAGATTTAAGTTAATTGCAAAAGTTTCATTAAATTCTGTCCAGCTGCCGATTTAAGACGCGCCCATAGTTGCGGCACATGCGCAGTACGCTGTCAAAACTTGCGGTTAATAATCTGGAACAAAACTGTTCATACCTTCACCTCAACTCTTCATATTGGAAGAGCGAGTTCTGACCAATGGACAGACAAAACTTTTCTTTTATTCAATTCACTTTATCAGCATACCACTTGTTCAGAAATGTACATTACATCATCTTCTTAAACTCTGGTGGAATGATTTCTCACGTCCAAACACAGAAATAATTATGGACGTAGCTTTATGCTATAAAAATCTTAGTACGGAAACATTACATCAAATGAACTCGCAAGAATGATTAAGCCTTGGTCCAACCCAATCCCCAAGACAACACCTGAGAAACAGGCGAAGGAGCTGGAGGAATCAGGTAACCATGGGTGTACTGTATATCTGCAGTGATCCAGGAGCAGCAGAGAAAAAAAGCCTAAGGGGAAGTTTGCAGGCAATCACCAGCTGTTTGGAGGAGATAGACTTGAAAATTGAACTGTTTGGTCTTAATGATCAGCACAATGTATTAAGGAAAAAGCTGCAGGCTGTTAACCTGGAGAAAACCATTCCAGCTGTGAGGCACGGCGGTGGCAGCACCATGTCATGGAGGTGTTTTGTTTTAAAAGAGTCTGGTGCAGTTCAGAAAACAGAATGCACCATGAGAGAAAGGGGTTACCGAGAAACACTGAAGCAACAACAGCTAGATTGGTAAAGAATCCGTATTTTTCTATTTTTTTAACAAGTTAGCAGAAGTATGAGAGCTCTCTAAGGCATGTCTCTTAATGATCCAGCTGAAATACCCCTCAGATAATACATTTTAACACCTTCGTCTCTGGAGTGTTCATGTAAATGAGCTACTCCATCCATCCATCCATCCATCCATCCATCCATCCATCCATCCATCCATCCATCCATCCATCCAGGAACCTCTGTAGTCCAACTAGGCACTGAGAAGGCCAATGGTGACCATTGTATTTATTTCCATTTTTACAACCATGGTAGGTCAACATTTACACTTGCATTCACACATTACAGGCAATTCGGAATCTTTGGATTGTGGGAGGAAACCCACCAAGCACGTGGCGAACATGGAAATGGAGCTAAAGCTACAAGAGCATTAGTGATCTCAGGCACTGATGTTGTGATGTCAAAGAGGCTCCAGTTCCAGTTCATCCCGAAGATGTTAAGTGGGGAAGAGAGAGTCAGGGACCTGTTCAGGGCATTTAAGTTCCTCCATTCTGATCTTAATGAACCATGGAGCTCGCTTTGTCATGCGGGAACAGGTTTATAGCTCCAGTGAAGGGAAATTGCACCACTGCTCCATACAGTGACATTGGAACTATTGTGTGCTTCAGCATCTAGTCTCTATATACAGTACTGAAGGGAAGAAATAATCCTATTTTCAAAATGATACTAATATACTGTCGGCCCATCACTGGACAGCTCATTTTGTTGATCTGAGATCTCAAGTGAATCTCTGAAAGTGTCTGCTCTTGCATTATGGTGATATTAGAGCTGCGCTGGCACTGAACCCATGCGAGTGTCCCAGATGTCCATAGTACAAAAGACCAAATCAGTGATATTGCAAAACCTGTAGTGTCTGTATGTTATGTTTTTAAGCAGTATAGCATGCGGAGGATTGCTTTATCTAGGACGGCATCATGGTTGTGATTTGATTGCAGACACAAGGTAAAGATAAATCCTGTAGATCATCAGGATAAACAGTATAGATAAGAAATGGATAGGGAACAGCCGAAAGACAAAGAAGAAGAGTTACTATGCATTAGTTTCATAAAAAAAAATAGTACTTCCTTCACTAAGGGCCTTGTTGCTATGCAAGAAAGTCACTGTGAACTAGCAGCATTATTAGCTATTATTTTAGCATAACAGCTTCCCAGGCAGGGGTGTGTTAAATATAACCTGGCTGCACACAGACAGACAGACAGACAGACAGACAGACAGACAGACAGACAGACAGACAGACAGACAGACAGACAGACAGACAGACAGACAGACAGACAGACAGACAGACAGACAGACAGACAGACAGACAGACAGACAGACAGACAGACAGACAGACAGACAGACAGACAGACAGACAGACAGACAGACAGACAGACAGACAGTTGTTTTATTTTTTATAGATAAATCTAAATATCAACGTGTACTCGGGTACAGAACAGAATTACTGATGTAAAATTTCTTGATGGTGATAATAAAGATCTGTAGCAAGGATAGTGGGAGAATTATCCAGATATCTAATGTGACACACAATCACCAGACACACTAATTTCTCTGCACTTCACCTCTGATTTCATTTCCTAAAATGATCCAAGCAGCCAAACATGTGCAAATACAGGTCAAGAGCTTCCGGCAGATACATATATCAGTACATGAAACACGTGATGTTAGTGACCATGTTGGTCTCCACGCCTATCAATAAAGCTGTCAGGAAGGGCACCGACTCTGGATAGTGGAAAAAACAGGTGATGTTCCTCATCCAGTTTTGATGGATCTGTTCCCACGGTCAGCATCAAGACTCAAAAGTCCAGCTTCGATTGATTGATTGATATGAAGATGTCAAAGCTGTGCCAGAAAGTCATTCCCCACGCTGTTACCCACCTGCACCAGCCTGGACTGTTACCACCAGGGAGGTCAGCTACTGCTGGTGCCAAATTCTGACCCGGCCATCTGTGTGTCTCAGCAGAAACTCGAGACCAGGTTGTTTTTGTCCAGTTCTTTCTGCTCTTGGCGGACAGTAATGGACATGATCTTGTACACCAGAACGTTCAACGTCTTGCGATTTTTGAGATGCTTTTCTGCTGAACGCGCTTGTAAACAGGGCTTATTTGAGTTACTTCCTGTCAGCTCGAACCAGCCTGGGTGTTCCCTTTGTTAGCGCTCCTGACCTGATTGTAAGCACTGTGCTGCTGATACATGACTGGCAGACGGAATCATTGTGTGACTGAGCGCCGGTGTTTAAGTCTAATCTGTAAAGCTACAGTAGTTTATTTTGCTGCATTTCCCACCACTCTATTTTTGTATCGAAGGCACACACACACACACACACACACACACACACACAAAAAAAAAAAATCAAAGGTGGACTATGTCATAAACGGCTTCAGCTCTTTCTCTCTCTCTCTCTCTCTCTCTCTCTCTCACACACACACACACACACACACAAGGCTAAGAGACTCTTGCTCTCCAGAGTGACCGTCTGTGGTGGTCATAAAGGATAATGTGTCTGGAGTATTAATATTTAATGCTGCCTTTCACTTTCTCGAAACACTAGTGCTACTGCAACTGCACTGCGTCAACAACTCTCTCTCTCTCTCTCTCTCTCTCTCTCTCTCTCACACACACACACACACACACACGGGTGAGAATTTTTTGTTTGAGTGAGACGTGAGACACGTAAACTGTCAATCCTGGAGAGTTTAAATTTCCTAGGTAATTCAGTGCACTTGTGTGGCAGTTTGATCTGTGTTTGTGTGTATCTGTTCGCGCATGTGTGTGTGTGTGTGTGTGTTTGTCTGGTTGAGTGAAGGGATATGTCTTATTGATTTGTAAGAGCCATGTGGTTTCCCTGTTATCTAAACTTCGCCAGCAGGCTTCCTGTTGGTCCACCTGTCCTTTTACAGCCACTCACTCACACACACACACACACACACACACGCACACACACACACACACACACACACACACACACACACACACACACACACACACACACACACACAGTCTCTATCTGACCAGTGTCATCTTTGTAAACAAAGTCTGGTTTGTCTTACAAAGCGCTCATTGTGAGGCTCGAGCTGTGTGTGAACAGACACATAAAACATTATTACTGCAGCTTAGAGCATTGATTTCATTTCTAATCCCTCGCTCCATTGTTTTCTGCCGTAATCCTGTCATAGGGCACTCGGAAAAAGAGAGAGAGAGAGAGAGAAAGAGAGAGAGAGAGAGAGGGGAATATGAAAGAAATTGGAAAGAAAGAGATGAGACAAACGGGCAGATAAACAAGGAAACTGAAATGATGGAAGTAGAGAGAGAGAGAGAGAGAGAGAGAGAAAGCAAAAGAAGAGGAAAGAGAAAGTAAAAAAGGATGAATATGAGGTAGAGTAAGAACAAGAGAAAAACAAAGAAGAGAATGAGACAGAGAGACATAGAAGGATGGAGAGAAGGGGAGATGGACTGAGAAAATGAGAGAGAGAGAAGAAAGAGAGGAAGAGAGAAATAAGGAGGGATTGGAAAAAATAACAATAATAATGATAAATTAAATCAATGAATAAATGAATAAAAAAGAAAGTGAGAAAAGAGGAGGGAAATGATGGACTGAGCGAGAAAGAGAAAAAAAATTATAAAACCAAACATGGCTGAGACAAAAAGACACATAAATAGAGAGAGAGACAGACAGACAGACAGACAAGGCAGACAAAAAGAAATAAATAAAAGAAGGGATGAGAACAATGGGACAGAGACAGAGAGGGAAACAAAATGATGAAGAAGGAGAGAGAAATCAAGAGATTAATAAAGAGAAGGTGTGAAAGGATCGGAGTATTGTGGGAGTGAGAAAGAGAGAGAGAGAGAGAGAGAGAGAAGGAGAGTGAGATAAAGTAAGAGAGATTTATAGGGGAAAAGAAGAGATCAAAATAAGTGAGGAATGAAAAGAGAGTAAAAAACAAAAGTAATATAGGGGAGGAAAAAAAGATCAAAGAATTAATAAAGAAAAAATGAGAGAAGATGAGAGAAATGGAAGGGAGTCGGATATATATATACTGTATAGTAAGAGAGAGGCAGAGAGACAGTAGGGGAAAAGGGTGTGTGTGCGTCATCCTCAGCTGGAGTGTAACCGAGTGAGCGCTTGGTGTGGGACCATCCCTACGGATCTGGTATAAACGAGTGGAATCGGGTGATCACTGAGCGAGTGAGAGAAAGACTCTGAGCGGGGGGAGGGGGGGGGGAGGGACCGTCTCGTTCCAGTGAGGCGTAATATCTCTGCTCTCGCGCTGCTACTTGGCGGTTTAATTCTATAACAGTTTAAATCTTAGCCAAGGCCAACATGTAATTCCCCTCGGAGAGCTATGAGCGGAGAGGCTGCTAGGGGTGTGTGTGTGTGTGTGTGTGTGTGTAGGGGCGTCTGTAACGAGCCCATTCCCATTAAGAATAAACGCTTTTCTCCCTTGCTGCTGGTTCGAGAAACAGCCCTATAGAGCCAACAGGCTTATCAGAGAACACGCAGGAGTTCCCCTAATGGCCTAATAAAGAGGAAGGTGGGGTCCATGCCCACATCTTATCCTTTCAGGCACTTCAGGGGCACTTCTGCCATTGACAATGCTCAGTATTCATCAGCTGGAACTTTCTATTAAAAATCCGTTATTAACTCTAAGTCACTCACAACGGCCTTGAATTTAGACTCCTGTGACGTTATCGTTAGTCAGAAAACATTAGACCTGATCAATGAAGACTCTCTGATTGCCTGCAGTGAGACTTAACTTTAGGGGTGCTGATGATTAATCATTCATTAATTTCCATGACGAATTTAGGGCATTGGTGGCTCAGTGGTACCGTACAGTAGGGTTCTCACCTGTCTTGTAGAAGGCCAGGGTTCAATTCCCAGCCAATGGATGCAGTACTGGTGCAAGCCCAGATAAAATGAGAGGGTTGTGTCAGGAAGGGCATCTGGTATAAAATTGGTGTGTGGATCGGATGGTACGAACCGGCCGAAAGACCAACGGCAATTTCTGCTAGGAACTTAGCGCACAGCAGTGGTGATGAAGCTGGTACTGCTAAAAAGTGAAAATAATTGAGAGAATGGAGCAAGGTGGAAAGCATGTTCTTTTAACATGAATCGTTCACGATCCTAAAGAACAAAGACAAGATCATGGAACATGTTCATTTTATACTGTGTATAGGAAATTGTGTCAGTATCCTAGTACATAGTGTACAGTATTTGTTGGAACGAGCTCTTGGAACGGAACTTGTTAATATGTTTACAAATATATACAGTGAAACCTCGGATTACGAGCTTAATTTGTCCCGGAAGCAGGCTCGTATTCCAAAACACTCGTAAACCAAATTAAATTTTCCCATAGGAAATAATGGAAACTTAAATTATTCGTTCTACAGCCCAAAAAAATAAATACATAAATATAATTAATACAAAATATAAAGTAAAAATAAAACAAATTGACCTGTACTTTACCTTAAAAAAATGTAAAAATAAATCCCGACAGATAAGGGTTTTCGTTTGTGCAGGCAGGGTGTATGTTTAATTTTTGTTGTTGTTGTTGTTTTACTTTACAGTAGTGATTCTGTTAGTATGCGCTCACGTAAGTGTGACTAGCGATGTTCCTTGCTAATTTTTGAACGGTTTTAAAAACGGTCTGTCTATTAATGTGTGCACAAACACACACACACACACACACACACACAGCGTGGAAGCAGGAGAGACGATTACCTACAATTCCGCTGCAAGAGAGAGAAAAACCGTTGGCTCACTCCAAACTAAGACTATGCTCGTTTTTCAAGTAAAAAATTATTAAAAATTGTTGCTCGTCTTGCGAAACACTCGTAAACCGCGTTACTCATAATCCGAGGTTCCACTGTATCTATCTATCTATCTATCTATCTATCTATCTATCTATCTATCTATCTATCTATCTATCTATCTATATAAACAATGCATCAGGCAGTAAGTCAGACTTCTCTTATGTAGAGGTTCACAAGGCCTAACTGGAAGTTAGCTCTCTGTCTCTATTCTGTATGGAAGTCCACACACAGACATACTTCTTGATTAAAGAAGAGAAAATCAGCAGGGTTCTAAAGACAGCGGGATTACTGGGTTAAAATCTGGAAAACGGCCCCTGACTGAAATGTCAATCCATTTTGTTTAGTGACATGAACCATCTAGCTGATCTATCTCCAAGCCAGGGGGCCAGAATACAAATCAGTTGGTTTAACTATCAAAATAATTAGTTGTACAAAAATCCCATTGACAAGTTTTGTTAGCAAAGCAGAATGTCTGATGACCTCTACAGGGCTTGATTGTGCTGATTGCCTGCTGTTGCGAGACAAGGGTTCCCTGCGAAACCTGCTGAATATCAATGAGCTCTTGATGATGTAGAGCAAAGTTGGCTCCATTAACGGAGATGAAACTGTCATTATCTCCCTCATTCCTGCATCCTATGTGATACGCTTGCGAATCAATCATCCATCTCATGTCAGTCTTTGAGTTTCAAAGAAGCATTCAGGGACCAATTTGAAATGTTAACTGCATAGCACACATGGAACATCGCAGTATCTCATCAAAAGATTCAATTCACACGGTTATTGCTAGAGCTTGAATCAGAAAAAGACTCGCAATCTGATATTCAGGCACTGAGATTTTCGATTTGATTCGACGACACTAATGCCTGATTTTTCTCAAGGAGATTTTTTTTTTAGTTATTATAGTATCTAATTACCATTTAAATGTTGTGTACAGTGCCATAAAGTCCCCTTCCTGATTTTTACACTTTTTTTTTTGGCAAAATGCTACTTAAGTGATGTTACATCAAGTTATTCCAAGTAAATATAAAATACACTTTCTAAATGATGATTTCATTTATTAAGGGAAAAAAGCTGTCTGGCTGTATGTTAATAAGTAATTGTCCTGTATACCTAATAACTGATTGCGCCAACCCTGGCGCCAACAACTGCAATCAAGTATTTGCAATTGTGTGTCCTTCACATCGCTGTGGAGGAATTTTGGCCCCTTCTTCTTTGTAGAATTGCTTTAATTCATCAACATTTGAGGGTTTTTGGGCATGGACGGCCTGTTTAAGGCTCCCAATTGGATTTAAGTCCAGACATAATTTCTTAACTTCTATTATTTTTTTTTTAAGCCATTCTGAAGTGGACTTGCTGGTGTGTTTCGGATCAGTGTCCTGCTGCATAACCCAAGTGCACTTGAGCTTGAGGTCATGATTCTTCTTTATAATTTTCTGGTAAGGCACAGAAATCATGGTTTCATCAATTATGACAAGTCGTCCAGGTCCTGAAGCTGCAAAGCCCCAGACCATCACACTTCCACCACCATGTTTGACTGTTGGTATGATGTTCTTTTTTATGAAATGCTTCATTAGTTTTATACCAGATGTAACAGGACAATCAGTCCAAAGAAACTTGGCCAAAAGTCTTGGGGAATAATCAAGATAAGATTTTTTGGTAAATGTGAGACGAGCCTTTTTGTTCTTTTTGGTCAGCAGTAGCTTTCACCTTGAATCTCTCCCAAAGATGCCATTTTGCCCCCAAGTCTCTTTCTTATTGTTGAATCATGAACACTCAGCTTAACTCAGGTGAGTGAGGCCTGCAGTTTTTTAGACGTTGTTCTGGATTCTTTTATGTGCTCCTGTATGAGTTGCTGTTGTGCTCTTAGGGTAATTTTGGTAGATCGGCCACTCCTGGGAAGGTTCACCATTGTTTCACGCCTTAAAAATGGCTTTGTAACCCTTTCCAGACTGATACATGTAAATTATTTTGCTTTTCATCTGTTCTGAAATTTCTTTAGATCGTGTTGCCTTTTAAAAAAAAGATATTTTAGCATGGTTCACTTTGTCAGAGAGGTTCTACTTAAGTGATTTATTGATTCAACAGGTCTGGCAGTAATCAGTAATTTTGTGGTGATTGAGGACGGATCTACTTGACCATGGAGATGGTCTTGGACGCGGCTGATGCAGGCAGTTTTTCTGTAATAGTGTGTGACTGCAGTCACTCAATAATTCGATAGGACTGAAATTCTCACAAACTGGTTTGTACCTGGGACTGATACAAGCTCGACCCAAATTACTATGGGTTCTCTGTTCTTTCTATTGTAATCTGAGGGAGTTTTTTCTTGCCACTATCACCTTGGCTTATTCATCAGGGACAGACTGATAATTATAATACTATATAATTCTATACTATTTCTATACCTTTTTTTTTATTTTGTAAAGCTGTTTTGCCATGATAAAATGTACAACAATAAATAAAAAAAAATAAATTATATTACTTTTTTCCCCCTACCTAATTTCCTCTCTATACATTTCCAGTGGTCTTGCATGAAGTGCACATAAACTCAAAGGAAGAAGTAATACTCTAGCAAAACTCAAGTACAGTAGTATCTCGCCATACAAATGTCTTGTCGAAGAAATATTTGCCTTAAAAACTGACATTTTGCTAAAATTTGTTAGAGCCAAAAAACAGCTAAGCATGCGTGTTCTGTTTATTGTAACATTGTGACCATGACCGTGTTTTTTGTGCATGTAAAAAAAAAAGCACTATGCTTGTAATCCAAGGTTTAACTGTATTGGTAATATTTTTGGTGGTTGGAACGGATTATCAGCATTTACATTATTTCCCATTGGAAAATCCGTTTTGCATTACAAAATTTTGCCTTAAGAACTCGCCTCTAAAACAGATTACATTTGAATGTCGAGGTATCGCTGTGTACTTAAGAAAATAATGCTTGATAGATTTTTTTATGAGGAGTTTGTAGGCTGGGTTGGTTGCTGCTGGGCCCCATTTATGGTCAGCTGTTGTGCTCTGGGTGTTCTGTAACTTTTCTACTGTGGCCAGCCGGCATTGACTGTTTTGTCGATTTCTGCTGCATTGGCTTTTCTGTGGGATTGGACTGAGCGGCTCGTTTTTGGCCCTGCAGGCACGAGTGAGGCTTGAGTGGTCATGATCCTGATACTGGTTTGTTGACCTATAATTGGAGTTTAATTCAACTGTCAGAGGTCATAATGCTATGACTGATTGGTGAAAATAGTGTAAATTATTATATAATAAGAGGCTGTTTGTAAAGTCATGAACATTGCAAAAAAGAAAAACTGGAATTCAATTGTTTTTGCTGAAACAGATCTTTTTTGTTTTTGGTCGATGATGTACCATTGCTCAGAACTGCAGTTATTTTTGTCCCCGGTTTGACCATTGGCTCCTTAAGTGCAGAGGATTTATTTGTCAGCCAGCTGAAGCCAGCATGTCCTGCTGTGGCATATCAAATCGGGGGCTAATGGCAGATTGGGGCAGATTGTCCTGAGTACTTGGAAAAGCAGTCGGTGCCCTTGGAGTCCCACTGATTAGACAGAGTCACTACTGGCTCGGTACCCGAGTTGCTTCAGTAAATTGGTCTGCTTGGGTGAAAATCCATCACCAACAATCTTTACTTTTTACTTGCAAGCATATTCGAATCAAATTGTAATAGGTGCTTAAACACAAGACTTAAAAAAACGACACAAAAAAACGATATAATGTTGGCTTGAGCTCAACCCACCCTGACTATACAGTAGAATAATCATAAAGGTATTATATATACAATAGAAATTACTGTATAACGCATCACTTTTTTTGTTACATGACCAAGTTTGACCTCAATGGCTTCCCACAATCGCGGCTCAATATCACCTATTAGTCTACATCAGTACAGTAAATGGGCTGAAAAACAATTCCACATGAGGTAACTTTTAAATTGCTTTCTCCTGAGTGTGACCTGTAAATACAAAGCACTGGTCCAGTTTGCCCCGAGATAAGCAAACGCAGAGGATTTGATTACATTCTGGTGCTTTGCAAAGTCTTCCAATGCCAACTGTAACATCAACCCTATCAAGGAAACTAGAGAAAGTCACCACTGTGGAAAAACAAACACTACACTAACTGCTTTCTGCTGTACTTACTCCTGACACAACATCATTAGACATTCTGGCAAAGATGAGTAAAACAACACTGTCAATCACAGATGTACAATTCTGCTATAATATGATCTTTTTTTATTATTTTTCTTAACTCACCATACATCCTCTGCATCCACGTCACACTCAGCCCCGAACTGGCAGATATCGCAGGTGGACGTCTCCTTCTGTCCGTTCTCGGCCGAGCCCTCGTTCCCTGCTGAGAAGAGGCAATTTTTAGGAATCGAATAAGGTACATGCAATACGGGGTAATAATTACCCAGAAAGTGATGGCAGGACGTTTATAAGTGCAGTGGGAAAAAATAAAAAATAAAGCACAGCAACACAATGCGGCACGACACAATTCCAATTCCCTCTTTGTCTCTTCTCAGCAATCTCAAGTCTGGTCAAAATCCCCCACTGATCTTTTTCTAGCCTCTCTCCTCATTCCTTCCTGATGAGTTCTGACTTGCTGCTCAGACGACGGCTTCCCGCGAGTGGCTGGAGCTTAAGGCCGCTCACTATCACATATTGGCCCCCATCAGTGGACGGGCAGAAAAGCAATCCCGCATGCAGTGGAATTTAAATTGTTTTCTCTTCTTCAAGGATCGAAGTCTGAGAAAGAGAGTGACGCAAGCGACCTTTGGATGATCGCGCTCTTTTTCTGCCAGTCGTCTGTAACGATGAAGTTTTGTCTGTTTGGATTGTAAAGTGCACTTGTTTGGTCTGGAAGAAGACAAGCTTCTTTCTTTTGAAGCTTTTGAAGTGTCTGTCTGAGTTCCACATCAGTACATCGACTGCCGGAATTTTATTCTTCAACCTCGTTCACCTTTGCATCTAAACCTGTATCACTGATCAGCAAGTTTAAAAATATTCGGACTCCTTTGGTATTTCAAAATGTACATATATATTTTTTTTACATTATGTCTATGTGTCCATGGCCGATGTGTGCTCCAGACGGTGAGATTTAAACCAAAGTTCCAGATTAAACAAAGTTTCCTTCACTTCAGTTTTGTCTAGAGGTTATTCTCTGACCCTGTGTTATTCTTTCAGCTCTTGTTGCATCTCCAGGACTTGGCAGAGCAAACACGTTTAGTAAGACCCTGATCATGATCAGGATTATCTGTCCCTGTTCTGGCTGTAAACTGAGACCTGTGTGTCGTGATGTCTGTCTGCTGATGAGATGCCGACCAGGGACGAATCTCCAGCAGGTCACAAGGTCAAACCAGAAGCGTGCAAAACGGCACACACCCGAGAAAGTCAACTATTTATATCTATACATACAGATAATATACAGTATATACATACATCATGCTTCCTTTAAGGAAAGGAAACAAATGAAAAAAAAATTAACAGTTAATCAAGATAATCTCTTGAGCCAGAAACCGTGATTAAAGGTGCTGATTTATTAACCTGTAATCATGTTTAGTATCCGAGAAAAAGGGCACTAACCTCCTCTAATAACATTCCGAAGGGTGAATAAACTTTTTCTTCAAAAGTGTTATTGCATCTTTTTTTTATTATTATTTTTTTTATCACCAAGCAGAAAGACCTCGAGCCATGAAAACGATACTGAAATAACCACAAGGCTGAAAATACCTCAGATTGTCCTTTCTGGTCAAAAGGGCAAGTATCCATCACCATCACAAGGAAAAAAAATAGAAGAGAAAATAAAAGAAAGACTGTTTCAAATAACGGGCAGTCAATCTCTTCTACCAAATCGAATAACCACAGGAGCGTTGTTCCAGTGAAACGATATCGGAGAGGTCCTTGAAGCTGGGATTGAAACTAAACTCTGGACGCTGTATTGTTTTATTAGAAAGTGGCCGGTAATTGATTCGCAACTAAATTTGATATTGGTATTATTCGGAATGACTCGATATGATTTGTTTGTCACGCAGACACTCGTGGCAACTGAAGTTTGGGATCGATACGTCCGTGCGGAGCGGTACACGCGCGAGCTGCGAGGCTGAACGATCCATTTCGGAGTTAAAGCTTAACGCATCCAGTGGCCTGTCTGACACAAGAACTGAGCCGCCATAGGATTAGCGTCTAATCTACACCTCGAGCCTTGGAGCGTATTAAAATAGGTGTCTTTCCCCAAGGGCAGGGCAAATCCCATGGGCCGGGGGGGAAAATGAGAAGAAGAAGAAGAAGAAGGAAGGGAGAAGCTGTAACAATTATCCCTATTTCCTTGCTGCTAGATGGCTGCTCTCTTCGTATTGATCTCTGCTGACCAGAAGCGTGGTCGATCGCTCACCCCCGCTGCTTTCATCCCACACTGCTCCATTTAAGAATTAAGAGTCGAGGGGTTTGCAAAAGCCGTGCAACTCACAATCTAGGCTACGCTAAGCTGCATTTAACATTTAGGTCAACACTCTTTGATGCTCATTAGAGATTAAAACCTTGCCGTAGATAATTGCTTCCGTGGTTTATATTTAGTAATGAACATACCCTTAAAAATGTGCAAGATTTGAAAGGAAAAAAAAAAAAAATTCTTTTAATGATTTATGATGCTTTCAACTCTCCTAACATGAGCACCGGATTCCAAATCATTAGTACCGTCTTCGGACAAAAAGTAAAAATGGTTTGCTGTAAATGAGACAGGATTCATCAGGTGAAACAAAGAAGAAAAGAGAGAGAGAGAGAGAGAGAGGGGGGAAGCGTGGCACAAAGAGTGACAGATGATAAAGCTTCACAAAACCTGTCACATATATGATGAATAGTGGTTACCTATCTGGCAGACACACTGTTTGGAGAAAAATGACCTTCATAACGAGAGAGAGAGAGCGAGAGGCTAGGTTTTCCGTGTGGTCAAAAGCACTAAGCATTATTTTGACAACAACATGGATAAAATTTTACAAGCAATCGATGCAACGTTCACTTTTTACTCTCCCTGCAGGTCATTAACTGGACTTAATGAACTTGGATATTTACATTTAAGGCATTTGGCAGACAGCCTTATCCAGAGCGACTTACATTTGTATCTCATTATACAGGGTTAAGGGCCGTGTTGAAGGGTCCGACAGTGTCGACTTGGTAGTTGTGGGGGTTGAACCTGGGACCTTCTGATCAGTAGTCCAATGCTCTAACCACTGAGCAACCCCCATGCGTAGCTAATTTTCCCTGGCCATGGCTTGGTGGCTTAGTGGCTAGCTACTGTCGCGATTAGAGTTTGCATGTTCTCTCAGTGCTTGACGGGTTTTCTCTGGGTACTCCGGTTTCCTCCCGCAGTTCAAAGACATGCAGATTATTCTAAAGGGCGTTCCCAAATTGTCTGTAGTATGTGAGTGTGTATATTTGTGCCCTGCGATGGTTTGGCACCCCATCCAGGGTGTACCCCGGCTCGTGCCCCAAGTCTCCTGGTCCCCCTCAACCCTGAATACAGGATAAAGCTGATGTATTGACGATGAGTGAATTAGTGATGATTTCACTAATTCCAAATGATGGAATTTTATATCCGACTATGAAAAATATATAATATATATGCCAAGATGTGTTACTTGTGATTACAACAGAATCAAGCCCTTGATGGACATGGAGGGGTCAAAAGCTTTGGGGCAGAGTGAAGAGGGCAGGATATTTTGCACGATCAATAGCACAATGCTGACACAGGAGAGAGGATGCTGTGCCTGTAGGTCATGCTACTGTACACTGATGGGTTCTGGCATGCAGTAGAGTGTGACATCTTAAACTCCGATCTTAAAAACTGAAGGGCATTTTTCTTAACCCATGCTAACATTTGAGAACT
The DNA here is from genome assembly GCF_024256425.1 of Clarias gariepinus. Lineage (NCBI taxonomy): Eukaryota > Metazoa > Chordata > Actinopteri > Siluriformes > Clariidae > Clarias > Clarias gariepinus. The sequence goes on from NC_071104.1 coordinate 6,815,257, forward strand.
ACACTCCCTTCTCAACCATCAATTAATGGAAAGGTTAATCAGAGACATTGATTATCACAAATTTTTAAACAGAATATAATTATGAGGAATATGAGGAAGCTATATATATATAGTGCTGTACTATATGAATATGTGGATAAGCCGTAAGCAGTCACGTGAATTTAATAACATAAATTTTCAATTATGCACCCATACTCAGGATACTAAAGTCCAGCCCATTCAGTCGGATACTACAGAAAAGTCAATGCAGCAAAAAAAAGTCAACACTGACCATGATAGAAAGTCACCAGAACACAAAGTGCACCAAAGCCTTTCATGCACGGCCTTCAGCAGGCAAGGTTTCGCAAGGTCCCTGACCCAGCCTCCAAACCACCCAGATCTCCATCACTCAGTCCAATCCACAAGGGCGCAAAGATCCTCTGCAGCACAGTCCAAGAGGTCTTGTGGAGCCACGTGCTGGAGGACAGAGATGCCCCGGCGGCACAAACGGCACAAGTCTAAACCCTAGGTAGTTTTAATGTTAATGTTAATCTTTTTAATTTTATAGCTGATCAATGTAGTAACTGCAACTCAGCCTATTGATCTAACGATATTTAGGCAGAATACCACAATCTTAGTACTGTAGGTGTTCATGTTTTACAATTCAAAGCAAGGGAATTTCTCTCTGCAGTCCACGTTCACTTACTCACTGTCTATAGGGCCTGGACCCAAACCCAGGAGACTCAGGACACAAGGCGAGGTACACTCTGCATGTGGAGCCAATCGATAGCAAGGAACACACATATAAACACACTATGAGGAACTTACAAATGGCAATTAATCTAAACTAGTTTTGGGGAGGAAACCAGAGCACCTGTAGGAACATGCAAACTCCATGCACACAGACCCTGAGAATGGAATCGAACCCGGACTGTTTAAGGTTCATGGTCTGGACCCTACCGAACGCTATGTCTCGTTTGTCAAGAAAAGTCCTTGGAGGCTTAAATGCACGTATGTGATTTTAGGAAACTCACGGAAGAACCCTCTGATAAACTTAAGTGGAAATCTTCTCCCACAGTTTGCTTGGAAACTGCTTTGCTCAAACTCGGGAGATTTCTTAAAAAATAAATGAATAAATAAATAAGAGAAAAAGTTCAAGTTTTCATGCAACCTTTCATGCAGAAAATTTATTTAAAATTACTAAATAAAATAAACTTTGGAACTTTCTAAACTTTTGTACACTGACAAGAATGCCAACAGCACTAGTACACTCCAATCTGGTTCTCACTGCTAATTCCCGAGCACAGACGACGTCCTTTTTGACCCAGTCAGTGTTTCACAAGTGGCCCAGTTCTGCAAGATACAGTATTCTAGGAAACCGTTTTTTTTCTTTCCACGTTTCCTTTCCACGCTTGACACACCATAAGGATGTCGCCAATAATCCATTTGCACATGTAATTATGGCAATCGGCTGACAAGAGAGTCACTGAGCGAGGCCGTCTCATTTTGTGGAGTGCTCCTGAGGCCGGCGGCTGGCGGCTCTTGTGGAGTGCTCCAAAATGGCAGACAACTGCCAAAATGCAGGCAGAAACACTCAGAGCATGGAGAGGAGGTCGAAATAGGGATATCATCATCGATTGGATTAGAGTGGAAGAACGAGGAGAGAAATGAAATCCTCATTCGTGTTCCACCGCGAAGCAGATCGTGTGCCCGAGAAAAGCTGATGCAAAGCTCGCAGTTGGGTATAACAGGGGGAAGAAGCCCCTTCTGTGTAAAATTCTTCTCTCACTCATTGTCTATACTGCTTTATTCTGTATCCTGTCTGGAGCCTATCCTCGAAGACTTAGGGTGCCCTGGATGGGGGGCCAATCCATTGCACACACTTTCACACTACTGGAACTCTGCATGTTTAATCTGCATGTATTTGGAATGTGGAAGGAAACCAGAGTACCCAGGGTAAACCTAACAAGCTTGGGGAGAACATGCAATCTCCCTACACATAGACCGTAATCGAACCCTCACCCTGAAGCTGTAAGTCAACAGTGCCAACCACTAAGCCACTGGGCCGGCTAACAAAGATGCTTTTTATTTTTATGTCGTAGTGGTTATGGCTTTTATAGTCTGCTATTTGTGTGTTTTATAGTTGTGTTATTATATCAGTAGTCATAGACACTAGTGGTATGCTTAAGTGATTTGTTCAAGCACATAAAAATGTCTGCCCAGTTGCCCAAACTTGCATGTACTGATACCAGATACCTAGTACTGATATAAATAGCCAATAAGATCACATGTTATGTTCACAACACTTTAGAACACTGGGACGAGTGTGTAAGTTAACAAAGAAAGAGAGAGAAAGAGAGAGAGAGAGAGAGAGAGAGAGAGAGAGAGAGAAAAGTTGATGCACAGAGACGTCGAGAAACAAAGCGAACCCAAAAAAAGTCAACATGAAACCAATGCCTAGGCAGAGGGTGGTGCTCTGAGACGAGAGACCCTGGGCATGTGAGGAAAAAGGCAGAGATGGAGAGAAACATCATCCCCAGCACCTAGCGGTCGATGGCTAGTCAATAAAGTGTCACTTTCTGCAGGCTAAGAATGGAGGACTGGGATTTTTATTGGAGGAATCGGAGTGCGGTTGAGGCTGTACTGAATGTACACCATTAGCGGCTGCAGCGCTTGGCGTCTCGCCCTCGCGACGCCCTGCTCGCTCTCTCCCTGCAGTTCTCACATTAGCCTTTCTTCGCCCTGGAGGGGGAGGTGGAACATCACTGAGTCCTGTTTTATACCAGGTTTTATGGACTTGAACACACACAGCTATCAAAAGGTCAATGAACAATGAGAGCTGGCGAAACAGAAGGAATAAAAGCGTGGAAGCTCCTGAGAGTTTATTTTTTATTAGGTTTCAGAGTTTGAGTGTTTAGCCAACTGCAATTACTTTTCCAATCCCAGTAGAGGTCAGAAGCTGCTCTGCTTTAACGCAATATATTGCAAGTGGCATCATCTCGTTCCTCATCGCATTAACCGGTTGAAACTGGTCGGGATAAACTTTTTTTTTTTTTTTTAAGAGAAGCTACGCCTCCTTGGCATCCAGCTCATCCTGCGATTCACACACACACACACACACACACACCAGACACACGCATTCACAAGCTCAGAAACCATGATTTACAACTTTATTTATTCTCTCCACCCCTCAAAAAGCCTCAATCCGTCCTTCAGTTAATAATGGACAGATCCTCCTTAGAACGTTTTCCAGCAGAAGTCCTGGAGTTGACATGGTATAAGCGGACTGTTCCAGCAGTGTGTGTGCCAGTCTTTGTTACTGAGCTCTTCTAATCCTTCTGGCACTGCACTCTTCCTGCTGGCTGAGCTTTAGGTGAGGTCCAAGTCAGCAGCGCTGGGCTAGCAATTGAGAACACCAGAGCTAAAGACGCTAAAGACAAATCCTCTCCGCCAAAGCCAGAGAGTGAAGGTCGTCAACAGCTAAGCTTGGATATATTAACCTCCAAATTGTCTCGAAATATTTTAAACAAACAAATCAATGAATTATTGAGTCCTTCGATGTTAAAATAACAGAAAGGGAAAAAAGACTGTCGAGTCCGAACAGTTTTAGTGCTTGTTTATGAAAAGGTTTTTGAGACGGTTCCGGAGTGGGTTATACTGTATCTGATACTGTATTTTCATGATACTTTGAAATGCGAAATAAACTTCAACATGGAAATAAATAAAAGTCTATTTCGCAGTGCAGTTTTTTTTTCTTGTAGCTTGGCATAGCTTGGTTACAAATCCCAGGAAACTGTATAAGACCATCTGCATTCACTCAGAATGTGAATCAGTTTTACACCAAATTTGTGCAGGTTTGCACATTTTTGCACTTTATGTTGTCTCTTTTGTAAAAAAACAAAAAAACAAAAAAAAAAAACTTCGATAGTTCCCTGTCAATCTGTCCTGTCCCAACTAGCTGGCTAATTAGGTCGCTAAGCTAGCTAGTTAGTTTCTGTTAATTTATGTTGCATGCAGCACTTTGGTCCTGGAGGAACGTTGTTTCGCTATGGTAAGTACTGTACTGTACATCGCACATTCTTTTGATTTTATTCTGAATTTAACTTGCAAACATATAAACTTGTACAAACTTTTACAGTAAACACTGGCGAACTGGCCATAATTTCTTAAAAGTATAAGAAAGGAACACACCTTTTTTCTAAAACTGCTTATTTACTGTATGTCGAGGTATCTACAGTAGGTGGTAAGATGTTTAGGAATAGTAACGGCTATCACTGTCCCTACTAAGGAATGCTTCTTCTCAGTGATTAGCACTGTCGCTATTCGATTCCGGCTTCTAGGTTGCATGTTGGGAGTTTTCATGTTCTTCCTGTGCTTGGTGGGTTTCCTCCAGGTTTCCTCCAGATCAGGATAATTGGCATTCTTAAATTGCCCATAGTGTGTGAATGAGCACAGGTGTGTTCCAATTGGTCAAAAACACTCTGTGAAGTATACTTCACAGAGTGTTCAGCCATTTAAGTGTGATTTCAAAGTGCAGGGAGCGAAAATGTTCAGTTCAAAGGAACTGTGAACGATGTAGGGATCACTTCACCGGAAAAGGGAATGAAAAATGTCCCATAAGGCATTGCGTCTTATGACTTATGGGACATCGCGCTGGAGTGTGAAAAAAATGGATCTTTAATCAATTATTATTATCAATCAATAAATTATTTACAAGTTAAAAACGTTTTAATAGTATATGGTTTAATACGGAATCATTTTTTCCCCTATGAATATTCAATATTTAATATCCATGGCAGCAGCGACATGGTGCTTATGTCATCATGGTAACGCACGGAGGAAGTGACGTCTGCGCTAGTGACTTCGCAGGGTGTTCCGGGCCCCTTGCGACCCTCTATACAGGATATGTGGACCGTGGGAGGAAACCAGAGTACACAGACTCACACGGACTCTGAGGTGGGAATCGAACTCCAACCCTGATGGTAGAAGGCGACGGTGCTAACCACTACACCACCATGCCGCCGAACTCCGTATCTCTGAAGTGATTCAAGTTACAGGTTTTGATGACAAGCCCTCAACAAGAAGTTGTAAAATGTTGCTTGGTTTTGTAAAATCAAATTATAAAGAGATTAGTGCCTCGTAAATCTGCAATAAGCAACGTTTTTTGGAAAGATTATGAAACTTTGGCAGACTGTCACAACATTACTAAAAAACTTTTCTGCTGGTACAGATGTTACTTCAAATCTCAGAATAAATTTGTCAAGACTGCATCTGTGCTATTTTCCCTACGCTTCACCCATATGGCTCGGCTCAGGATATCTGGGCAAGCGTGATACTTTGGTTCGGTCCGGCCGGCATTTAAACATCCCCAACATGCGTGATATTACTGTAGCCAAAAGATATATATATTTTTTTCTGTTTTTCTTTTTGTTTTTTTCTTCTTTTTTTTTAAGATTTCATAAGTTTGCCCAAGTGAGAGGAACGTCTTCCACATAGCGAAATCTTAAACAGCCTTGTACCCTCTCCTGGGGATAATTACTGTAGAAAAATGTACTAACACTTTAAAAAAAAAAAAAAAAAAAAGGAAAAAAAAGTAGTGACTAAAGAACTTGGTGGTGAAAGTTATATGCACAGCCTGTGTGTAAGAACATATTCGGGTGTCATTAGAAGACATTTCAAAGATTGAAAACTTGGAATTAAACAATGGTCTTTAACACAGTGGACCCAAAACAACGGTTCAATGATTAAAGTGTCTATACACGCTACAAACAAATAACTCACTTGAGTGAGGAGAGTTGTTCGATTATTCAGACTTGAGATTACATGGCAGGTTATACCTCACACTTACACTGGTGCTGAAAATCACTCCATAAGGAAATAACAGCACAAAATGTAATTGAACACAACATAGTCATGTCCAATCAACTGGAAAGTTTGGAAATGAGATGAAGCTCCAAACGGTGCCGATCTCGGGAATGCATTCGATTTAATTGGCTGTTGGTACGAACCTGCACGAGTCAGCAGTGAAAAGAAATGAGAACAAGGTGCCTAAGGCTGTACCGAGCAACTGTCCGGTTCGGATTGATCTCGGAATAACGACTCTGGTCCTTCTTGACCGCTCCTGCTTTCCTGCTTCCAAACTCAGCCGGATGTGTCGGAAGGTCCTTTCGCTGTAAACATTCGGCAGCCCCGCGGAGCTCCTCTTTGCTCCTGTGTGCAATCTTTTTCTCCCACTAACACACAAACCATCGACCCCAGGGGAGTTTGTAGACACATCCCAGGGTAAATGAGCCTTTCAGCAGTCAAAGCTCTGTATATAAACACACAAGCTCCTCAGATGTTTACATTTCAAAACACTGCACTTCGTACCTCCAGGGACTCCGGTCTGCGCTCGATGTAGTAATTTGGAGGATTCAGGGTTGTGGAGTTGAACTCCAGACTTTTATACACATGCTTTATTTAACGCTTTACAGTGTGTGCATGCGCGACACTAAATTAGGGACCGACGTCATATAAATATCTCACTACTAACATAATTACTATGGAATTTAAAACTGTTCTTCAACAAATTAATCAGGAATGACAGATTTTACTTCTTGCCATACAGTAGATGTTGTCATGTTTCATGATTTGGTAATACAAGACCAATCGGTGCGGTAAATTCATAACACTAAGCACAGTTCACTGCAAAAAAAAAAAAAAAAATTACTGGAAGTGAAAATATCTTGCATCTACTTAAATGGGTGGCACAGTGGTCAGCCCTGTCGCCATGCACCTCCAGGGTCGGGGTTCGAGTCCCGCCTCTGCCTCAGGTACATGGTGTTTGCATGTTCTTATGCATGATGGTGGGCTTCCTTCCACAGTCCATAGACATGCAGATTAGGCTAATTGCCGTTTCCAAATTGCTTCTAGTGTATGTGAACCCCGCAATGGATTGGCACCCTGTCCAGGGTGTACCCCGCTTCGTGCCCTATGTCTCCTGGGACAGGCTCCAGGCCCCGAGCCACCCTGATAAAGCGGTATAGACGATGAACGAGTCAATGTAGTCAAATGTTTCTACAATTTTCAGAGAAGTAGATTACAACAAACCAGATACAGTATTATTAAGCTTATTTTAGTACACGCATAAAAAGTATACTAAAATTTGATTCTTCAGGCAGATCATTTCACTTTTTTCAAGAAAGAAATGGTTAATTTTTTTTGTCTAAAAGTAAGCAATCAATATAATAGTTAGGTTTGGTTTGTTGTACTCCTATTTAAACCGTTAAAACTTTAAATAGTTTTTTTTAATTATTATTTTATATAATAATAATATGCTCATTTTCAGATTTCTACAGTTTTGCGATGTCATTTCTATATTCTGGTCCTGGTAAAATTGACCATTTATGAAACTAATGATAACTTTTGTTTTATCTGACATATCTGAAAACCCAAATGCAAAGTCTGAAGCCTTCCTGTTAACACACACCAATATGGCTTCTATATAAGCCCATACTGTATATATATTTGAATTGTTATTGACCTATGCATTGTTGCCTGGCTGGGTTCGGTGCCGCTTGACATCGCAAAAATTTAGAAAACTTAAAATGAGCATATTATTATTATTTGTATTATTATTATTATTCTATTTATTTTTTTTATTTATAGTAACAACCTAAATCAACAATAAATTCATCATATTTCATCATATTGCCTATTCTGTGCTGAATAAAAGATTACATCACTCTGTACTGTCCTGCACAATCCTGAGCTCTATATATGTTTATTAAGAAAGAAAAAAAAAACAGCAAAACTGCAGAAAATAATGCTTTGAGCTTTAAGGGCTACCAAACTGTAGATACACTGACCTACACCCCAGATATCGTCACGTCCTAAGATGTCATACAATATTTTTATGCAGTGTTCACACACTTTTTCCACCTAAACTTCACTTCAACAGGAAGGAATCTGAGTCGAAACTAAAGAAAATAACTCAATGCAGTTGAAGACTGGAAACAAAAAACAGGCACAGAGTTTTCCTTATCTCTGAAACATCTTCTTGCTGGTCCTGGCTGATAGAATGGAAATCTGATTTGGTCTTCTTGCCTTTGCAGCTCGACTGCCTCAAGGGTTGATATGTTGTGTATTTTGAGATGCTCAATTTTCTGCTCACCATGCTTGTAAAGAGTGATTATTAGAGATAAACAAAGTGAAGCCTGTCTGTCAGCTTCGTCTCTTTAACCTTTATCATCCTCCTTCTCCTCATCATCATCATCATGAAAGAGCTTGTGGCTGCAAATATGCTGCTCATTGCATGATTCTTTTGTTCCACTCTGAGATCGTTATTGTGCATGAACATCTCATTTCATGCACAATAACACAATCTTTTTGGAAATATTTATACCAAATCCACATACTGATTATTTTTCCTCTTATTCTTCTGATCTGTGAAGCTCTTGACTTGTATTTGCATTACACCGTATCACATTATGGACAACTTGACGATTGCATGAATTAGCAGGTGTTCAGATGTTCTTGTTTAAGTGACCAGTGACCATGTGTCATAACAGAGAAACTCAATTCACATTTAACTTTCTTAGGTCACAGTCTGTACCCGAGAGTAACCATGGCTTCATCCTTTGTGTGCCCATGCCCTCATGCTGGTGTTTCCTTCCTGCTAGCTCTCGCTTTTTATTCATGCCATCACAGCTAGAAGCGGTAGACCCTGCTTGCTGTCTCTCTGTCTTTCATTCTCTCCATCAGGCTATACAAGCACCTCCCGAGATACTTCTGCTCCCTGACCTGTCTGATCCAAGCTGATGTCCTCCTACTGCTTGGAGTTCTCATCACTTAGGAATCGCTCACTCCTACAGAGGACGGCCCCGTGTGGACAGCCTGAAGATACACTTGGAATTCATTGAGGTGGATGTTTTTTACTTTGGTGTCTTATAACTGAAACTGTCATAACCGCTTTAGTTCTGCAAAAAGTTTGAAAAATTTTGCTCTCATGTTTCCTACGGTGAACAGTAACTGAAACAAAATAGACTTCATGCTAAGCTCTTGAGACCCAAGGACATGACGATTTCTCCCAACTACACTGTCCATACCATTGGTTCCCCAAAACTGGGTTTTACTGTAGGAGATATATATTAAAGCATTTAGCTTTGTGGTGGACACTATGTGGTGTCCAGTTCATGTGTTCCAATGATTCTTGCTCATGCTTCTAGAACAATTCTTTCACAATCTGAGTCTCCATAGCTTAGAGGAAAACTCCATAGATGTAATAACCTGGTCATTCAGTACATTCAGGTGGTCAGCTGACTTCATTTTATTGTCACATACTGTAACGTTGCTGAGTCTCGACCTGAGTAACTGAATCAACCCCAGATCATAACACTGTCTCCAGGGGCTTGTACAGTGGACACTATGCACTATGAGGTGGGTGCATCACTTCATGCACTTCTCATCTCACCCTGACTCTGGTATACCATCACTCTGGTATAGGCTCAGTCTGGACTCATCAGATCACATGACCTTTTTCCATCACTCCAAAGTCTAATCTTTATGCTCCCTAACAATATCCCAATTGTATTGGATATATTCGAGTTCTTCACTTGTTTTTCTTGCTTGATGCCGCCCAATAACTTGGCCTTTTTTGGCGACTTTTCTCATAGGACATACAGTAAGGTGGCTTCACTCAGTAACTCTAATCAAGAAGGAAAGGTGTTTTTTATGTTAATTAGATGATGTAAATTGCTGCAAGTATAGTCATTGTAGATTTGTGAGATGCTAAGATATATTTACTTTTGGATTTTTAAAAGCATGCATATATTGTTTGGTAGAATTAAAAATAAATTATCTGGTTAAAAGCAAATTTTGGTCAAAAGATGTTTTTCCTTCTAAAATATGTATGTTTTTCTTGAAAAATCCTTAAAAACTTAATAAAAAAAAAATGATTGAAACAAAGTGTTTACGAACAGTTTGTAGAAAAGAAAATTAAGCTGATAAATAACAGCTGACTTGTACTTATTTTATAAGGACTTCTGTTTCTATAATAATGATTGCCAAATTAGTTGAACAAAAATATAAAAAGGTTTAATCTTTCCCTTAAAATTACTTCACTAGGTATTATGTTCTTGCTACAGTATAATATCCAGCAGATTTGTTTAAATATTCGCCCTTACTGAGATGTGTACAGTCATGATGAAGTCAAACTCAGTTTAAAATGCCCTCAGCATGGGTCACTGCTGAAACATGTCGCTTTTAAGTATATAATATTCCATAAAAGTTGGGATGTACAGTAGTTCCTGCTCGGGGTCCGAGAGTGAGTGACTAGCCGCGCATCTCTATCGCTAGCAATTAGCCCAGGGGTTTTTACAGTGTTTTGTTTTTTGGAAATCAATACAGACTAATTTCTGAAAGCATGCTTGTTTCTGGCATGAGGGATAATTCAATAACTCCGTGACATGCTCTGAAATTTAATTTACTGTACTGGATCTAGAGTAGAAAACTGTGCGATGATTTTTTCCCCGCACAATTTCATCAATCTTTTTTTTGGTAGAGTCAATAATCAGAGTCGATTGAAAGAATTGAATATCAGTGTTTGAAACTTGTAAAGGTATGCACCAAACATTCTTGCGGTTCTTCCCCCCCCCCCCTTTTTTTTTTACAGGACTGGAGTGTGGAGCAGAAGCTTAGCAGGAGAACAAAAAAACATTCTGTACATGTATATCTCATTTAAACCATATATACTGTATACTGTACCTTATTTCACACCACCACAAAATTACACTCACTCATTCCACTTATCCTGTACACGGTCACCCCGGAGCCTATCCCATGGTAGGGCACTAGGGTACACCTTGTACAAGGTACCAATCCCACTCACTATGGGTAGTTTGGAAACTCCAATTACCCTAACCTGCATGTCACTGGAGAACACGCAAACTCCACACACATCGAACCCTAGACCCTGGAGGTAAAAAATATAGCTGCATGAGACAATAAACATTAGCACTCAAATCCAGTGGAATCGAACCGACAGTCTACCTGAGATTCTACTGAATATGTTCTAGACAACAGCAACATCACTTCCTGTGCTCATGAATATTCACTTAAAATGCTTTGAAAGTTAGTTGGCTTGAATATTCATTTCAAGTGGCCTGCTTTGAGACCGGTTTGACCTTTAACCTCTCCTGTCCTTTACTTCACTGCTTCCTTTTCAAAGACTGTCACACATAACGGTGACCGCTTTTATAAACACACCCTGCTGACAGCTGATAAAAGCTGAGCCTCCAATAACGAACTGGACTCCATATGAACTTGAACACGTCTCCTGTTATACTGAACCTCCAGTCTCACACAGTGTGATGCAGATCAATCCCTGCTGTCCGTTATCACCCAGATGAGGGTTCAGTCTGTTCAGTCTGGTTCCTCTTAAGGTTTCTTCCTATTACCATCTCAGGGAGTTTATCCCTCAGCACCGTCGCCCTCATCAGGGACAAACGGATCCTGTTGATTCATACACATTTTATTACATTGTATTAAAATTTTCATAATTTTCTTTTGTTTCTGTAAGGCTTCTTTGCGACAATGACAATTGTTAAAAACCCTATACAAATAAAATTAAAAAGGATTTGAACCAACCAAAGTTCTCTCTCTCTCTCTTATATATATTATATATATATATATATATATTAGTGCTGTCAAAATTAGTGCGTTAACGCATGCGATTAATTTAAAATATTTAACGCATTAAAAAAAATTAACGCAATTAACGCGGTTGCAGTTTTTTTTATTTCCTGTTGTGGCCGACGTGTGTTCAACGTGCAAAGAAGTATGGATAAGACCAAGGAAGGACTTTTAGACGGAAAGTTTCAGTATAAAACTCTGCCGGATGGTTCTGTGGATAAAACAAAAGTAATCTGTACATTTTGCAAAGCCGAATTTAAATACCAGAGAAGTAATTCGTCTTTGACATATCACTTAAAAGCAAAACACCCCACCGAAACAATCTTTACAGGGCCCCGCCAATGTAAATTGCATTGATTGTTTTGAAATTCAAATGACACAAATGGCACATACCTGTGTTTTTATTTCTGTAATAAATATGGCTTTCAAGCCAACAGTTAATTTGGAGAATATTGATGGTTTATTGCAGGTATATTGTTTACATGAGAAAATCTGTGTTACAAGTTAAACAAAAATTCCAATAAACAATCATATTTGAATTTAAATAGTTTCATTGTCTTGGGTTTACATTAATTATTTACATTTACATATCCAAAAAGTTTCAGTGTTTTAATTGTGATTAATCGCGATTAATTGCAAAAAATTGTGCGATTAATTAGTTAATTTTTTTTAATCGATTGACAGCACTAATATATATATATATACACGAGTGACGGAACCGAGCCGAACCGATGGAAAGCCAAGCCAAGCAAGTTTTTTCTTTTCTTTTCATTTTGCATATCCGAACAAACACTCACACACTCACTATGGGTAATTAAATATGGACTATAGTGACACTGGTGGCTCAGTGGTAGGTGTTTCGCCTGGGTTCGATTCCCAGCCAGTGCTCAAACCCCAGCCATTGGATGCAGTGCTGGTCCCAAGCCCGGATACAATGTGAGGGTTACGTCAGGAAGGGCACCCGGCGTAAAACCTGTGCCAAGCTGTAGTGCGGACTGGGTATTCCGCCGTGGCGACCTCTTGCCGGGAGCAGCTGAAAGACCAACAACATATGGAATAAAGCACATATTTATTGGTCCCAAGAAGTCGGACAGTAGCGGGAAGAAAAGGGAGCCGCTTTCAGTTTCATTTTTAATGAATTTTTAAACCAACTGGTGCCAAGAGGAATCATAAATTAAGGTTAAATCAGGTTTAATCTCTCTTAATTTTATGTTTTACTTCATTTTTCTAAATTTTTAAATTGTTTTTATATGATTATGGGGTGGGAAATAAGTAATATTGATAATATTTTTGGGTAGCTGGAACGGATTATCCGAATTTATATTATTTTCTTATTAATATGTGCACATATACACACACACACGCACACGCGCACGCATATTCACTTCTTCGCCTATTCTCTACAGTATGTCAGATATGTCTCCTGACCTTGAGTCCATTTCTCCTTATTCAAGCCTTGCCAATCAAAATGGCACCTGTCTCTCCCTGGCAGTAATCCCGGCATAAACCTTCCATTACTGCAAAGGGCTTAGCTTTATATGCCTGGTGCGGTTCCTTGTCCCCTCCCTAAACCCTCCAACCTGCCCAAGTCATTATTTTATATTTCCCAAAATATAATAGAAAACCTCTTTCGGCCCAAGGGTAACCCATGTTAATACAGTACGTCCTCATCTGAGCATCAGGCTGCGAGGCGCGGGCACACTGCCATCCGTCGATCTCTTTCTCTTTTGTTTCATTTCATTCAGATCTCATCACGTCTGACAGATTTACATTTCATCAGTTCTGGCCCTGACCATATTAATAACTCTAGAGGTGTTTGATGAAGTTGGGGAGAATAGCAAATGAGCTGATGCTGACATGAAACGATTATGTTTTTTCCTCTCATTTGGTCCTCGATCGGCCCTGTCTCCGCAGATGTCTAAAGGGTCACGTCTGTCATAACTGCGGAAAGAATTATGGAGTCATTTTCTTTCTTACTTTTTCTCTTTTTTTTTTTTTTTTACAAAGTGATTTTTTTGAAATGTTGTAAACCTTTATTTTAATCCCTTTCTTTCGGGTGGTGCGTTGATCAAAAACCTGTGCACGGATCCACTAAGTGCTTTTGTCAAGGTGCCGTCTCCATTGAGCAAAGCGAGGATTGATTTAAATAAAAACAGCTTTGCATCTGGATTGCATAATTCTCTCATCCCCTGAACACACAGCGATAAGATGCAGCCCAGAGCAGAGTGGAAATAAATATATAAATGCTCTCTGACTCACTTTTTCCAGTTCCCTCTGATCTGCTTTATGCTGCAGTCTGTTAAGTACTGAGCATTAAAAATCTCATTTCCCACCAAAAAAATAAAAGAGGAGCAAGCAAGACACATAACTGCTCTTGGAAAGGAAAGGATCTTAATGATGCTTACTTTACAGCACTCCAAAAGTCTGCTGTCACCTTGCGCATTAATAAAATTATTTTTATCTGTACGATGTAAAACATGCCTGCTTTAAAAATTTTATGGCTTATAATTTACTGTAATAATAAACACTCTTCAGTCTCTCATCTACGCTCTGTTAGAAACGTATTAGCTAATAGTTTAATATTGTAAAGAAACCTTCTTGCATATGTTCTAAATATGTTTTTATTAATAATAATAATAATAATAATAATAATAATAATTTAACCATTCTTGTTGTTTAATAATAACGTATGCTAAAATCTGATATAAAAAAATTAATATTAAAAGTTAATACCATTTCCTCAGTGATTAGATAAATTCTTTTCGACCATTCCAGGCCTCCCGTATCATCGCAGCTGAAATGGTGAGATTAGATTACCCGCTGCCTCGAACCCCTAACCTCGTTTCCATGGAGATCAAGCGAGGAAAGTCCGCGCCTGGAGGAGCTGGCGAGGCTGACTGTCGTCGCCTTGGGGAGGTGAGGTCATTAATTCTCCCTGGTAACAGTAGGCCAGGGTGTTTTTATAACGTTCCGAGACCAGGCGCAACGGCTGCTTAATGGGAAGACCAGATACGTTTCAACCTCAGACTGGAGCGGGGAAAATAAATAAATAAGTTTATCAAAGTAACAGCTTACAAATAACGGCTTCGCACGAGGTTCTCCCGCCGTAATTGGCTCCTGCGCGCGCAACTCGGTATCGATTATAGAAAATCTAACAACATTAAATAATAATTGGTCCTCGCTATGGATCCCTGGCAGGAACAGTAAACGGATTCCGCCGTACGGTAATTAGGATTAATGAAGTGCTGGCGAATCCGTAGAGGTGCATCACTGTAAGCTGCCGCCATGCAACGATTAATCACTGCAATTAGACGATGACACTGTTTACAATAATGTAACAACTGCCTTTTGATTATCCAACAGACATCCATGTGCAGCTGGAACAGAAGAAAGAAACCAGAGCGAAAATCTCAGACGGAGGGACGAAAAAAAAAAAAAAAAGAAGCCAGAAATTGAAATGCCCTATAAACTGAAATAATGAGGTTATTCCACCTCGTGCAGTGTCTCAGGTAAGTGTCTTTAAAGTTCTGGACTGTAATTAAAACCACCAAAGAGTGTTTTAATGAGAGAGTGAGAGACAATGCTTTCAGCATAATGAAGTAGCTCATTATGGTTTATTCCCTTCGGGAGTCTCGTTCGTTCTGGTTGGTTGACCCGGTATTCTTGACCAAAGACAGTTTCACTTTAACTTCTGGTTATATAATATATGTGTTTATTCTATCATTTTTTCCTCCCTGTATGGAGCTTGGCGTAGGATCACGAACACTCATGGTGTGCATTTCTCTCATTGTGTATTTCCAACTGGCAAACCGGACGCTCATGTTCTCGAAGCCTTTTTAAACACGTTCGGAGACAGAGGTTACGAATACATGACCCAACTGATTTATTCAAAGCTTTGCATTAACCATGGCTCAGCCTGCGGGCTACACTGATCCGAATTCACAATTTTAGGTATGAGAAAACAACAAACAGCATTTCCAGAGGCGAATAAACAAGTGTATTGACCTTAATGCAAATTTTGTTTTAACAGTAGATATAGCTTGGGGAACATTGAAACACGGTGAAGTTGAGGGCAATTTCTGCCCTTTGGTTTCTGGGTAAAAAGAAAATACGTTTTATAGGAAAGTTTACCCTGCAATAAGAAAACAATCAAAAAATATGGCAACATCCACAGAAAAATAGACTGTCCTGTCTTGACCTGCCTGGTCTCCAGATGAGATCTGAAGAAAGCAATGTATTTTATCTGATTTTATGTAACAGAGAAAGAAAGAATGAGTGAAGCGTGGCCAAGCAATCTGTCAGAATTACAGATCGACACTATATGGACAAAATGATTTGGCCAAACGTGCAATGACATTGTATCCAAACACACATACTTCAATATGGAGTCAGGTCCCCCTTTTGCAGCTATAACAGCTTCCACTTGTCTTGGAAGGCTGTCCAGAAGAAGTGTTTCTGTGGGAATTTGTGCCAACTAATTCTGTACAGCATATATGAGGTCAGGCACTGATGTTGGACGAGAAGGCCTGGCTCATAATCTCCGATCCAGTTCATCCCAAAAGTGCTGGTCGGGGTTGAGGTCAGGGCTCAGTGTTAGGGCCGGTCGAGTTCTTCCACACGGAACTCATCAAACCCTGTCTTTACAGTGCTTGCTTTGTGCACTTGGGCGGAGTCATGTTGAAATAGACAAGGGTCTTCCCCAAACTGTTGCCACAAAGTCGGAAGTAAAGCATTGTCCAAGATGCCTTGGTATGCTGAAGCATTAAGATTGTCCTTCACAGGGGATAAAGGGCCTGATAGATTGAAACATCTGAGTTCAATAATTAACAGGTTCGGACAAATATTTTTATCCATATAGTGTAAGAAGAGGAACAAGTACATATAAACATTGATTATTAAGTAAGCAATTATTATTGATTATACCAGTAAACTGGTGAAAGGATCACGGGCACCCAAGGCTTACCCATGCCTGTCCGTGGTGACCTGAAAGGCCTGCCTGTCCTGTCCGATCCTACAGAAAAGCTAAAAAAAAAGTCTAATCTGGCCTCGATTGAAAAGCACCAGAACAGCCAGTTCATCACCCACAGTTTGCCACATATGGAGCCCAGCAGGGTCAGACTGCTGACTCAGGTTCCAAACTCCTCAGTTCCTAATATGATTGAGCTCTCATGGGACCAACAAGTCGGATCCACAGAACACAAATTATCCCTTTTCTAATGGCCTGGTGCCAGATACCACAGCACACCCCCTAAAGCCCATGATGCATTGCAGTAACGGTTGGGGTTATCCATGTTGTGAAACTATAGTCTTCTTTCTTTGATCTCCACATCCTGATGGTATGACTAGCTGTGTTTACACGGACTCAAATATTCCTGTAATAATCAGAAAAACAGCCCAAATAAAAATGCATCATGCACACGCCTCATGATCCAGTCCTATCTGAAGGGACACTCAATGGAAATAAGAGGGGTCGTGTAGACCATAAATTAAGAATATTATACGTGTTAACACTCCTCTTACGGAAAAAATATATGCCAATATATTGTAAAATATAATGCAATATATAAAATAATACATTTCCATATATAGGAAACTAGTGCTTATATTTATTATGTACAGTATGAATGCACCATGAGTTTTTAGGAGGGACCCTCAGCAGTATGTGTATGCTTCTGCGTCCGCTGCTTTAATTACAAAGGACAGCAGAAGTACAGATATTTCTCCCATGACACCATCTTAGCTGTCTTAGTCATCGTCCTACAGTATACTGAATTAATTGAATTCAAAAGAAAAAAAAAGTTAATTCGTCTTCTTCTTTTTCATCATCTTTTTTATCTGTTATATTTCTTTATACTAAAGAACTCACTTTTCACAGGTCAAAAAAGTTCGGTTCTGATTTACTGCTCTGAGTATGTACTGTAAACACACGTCTTATCAGATCGGCGCCCGTGTAAACAGTAAATCCGGAGTCTCTAATTGGAATGATTATAATTGGATAAATATCGTCCTTGTAACCGCTGCACCCGCTTCAGATTTCCTTATCACAGTACGTACACATCACACCGCTACTTTAAATGTAGCTTCTAAATCCGGACGCTGCGCTACGGGCTACGGTTACCCAGCATGCACTTTTGGCCCGGCAGTCCAACAGACGGATGTGTGTGAGTGTTGGAAATCCCTGAGGGGGCCTCGGTGATCTGTGTGTGCTTTTCTGTAAAGTGCTCAATAGGCTTCCGCGGCTTCCCGCAAGATTTATCTCCGACCATTAAAATACATTTGATTGTTATCACGCCACACTGCCGCGGTGCTTTCTTAATTCTCTTTCTCTCCGCTTCCTACCTTCACCTCCCTCCCTTTTATCATCCTGCATCTCTCCCCGCGCCTCTGCCGCTATCGTTCTCCTTATCGACTTCCCCCCAGCTGTCTCTCTCGCTCTCTCTTTCTCCTTCCCGCCCAGTTTATTGACGCTCGTCCAGGCTTATCGTTTCTCTTTTTGTCTCGCTGTACATTTTTCTCCTCTCCCCCGCTTCGTTATCCTCAATTTGTCTCGCAGCTCCATCTTGTCTGTCAATGCGAGGAAACATCTATTTCCCAACCCAAATTAAACCTGATTGAATGTTCAGCAGCTGACCTACTAAACACAACAGCAAACTTTAGTACACATGCTAAATGAAGCAACCACCCAGAGACGCCACTCATACGCCATCTGATACATCAGACACCTCCGTTAGGCTAATCTGATTGGACGAGCAGCGTTTCCCAGAATGCTTGTATCTATCTATATAAATAAGAGAATGGTTTTGTCTTTGTATGATATCTTTTTTACGTTTTGGAGGACAAGAAACCAGTTTCAGAATTTGTTCTGTCTGTCTGTATGTCTGTATGTCTGTCCAGCCAGATTTCATCACAGCATCACGCAGAACTGTCTAGACAGAATTTAATGAAACTTTTACGGTACTTACGAGCAGTTACGTGCCAGATTATATCACAGCATCTAGCCTTTTTTTTTTTGTTTTTCAGTGCTTTTTTCCCCTCGAGGTGGGCGTGGTTACCAATTAACGCAATAGTTTACCGTGTATACACAGAGTATGCAGAAGACACAAAAACGACAGACAAAAATCATCAACACAAACACACGACTTATCAAGGTTTAATCTAAAAGAAAAATGGTGTGTACACTATGAAAACTGAACCTTGCGAAATCAAGATGTTGAGTAGAAGGGAAGTTTTGAGCAGTGATGGGAAGTTGTGACCCGTGAATGACACAAGTACCTTTTACAGTTTGCATCACTTAGCTAGTCTGTGCCCGTAAAGTAAACTCCCACTCCTAATTTCGAGCAGTTAGTACAGTAGTTAGCGACATCATCATCGTCATCGTCAGATGTGTTAAAGGATCATTTTCTGCAACATAACTCTTGACTTAAAATATGAAAGCTCATCAAATAAAGATGAAAACTCAGCCTGCAGCTTGGTGCCTCTGGCCAAATTCCAGCCGAGCTCATATTCAATGTGACCGCACTCGTGTGATATTGCTTAAATAAAAATATGTTCGAAAGATTGAATGTGTGTGATCTTGAAATAATAATTGACTTGTGTAATACACGCTTCCTAGACAAAGCAGCATGTCAGTTTTTAGTGAATTATCAAATTTAAAATTCTAATATTATCGAGTACAGAATCTCCAGTGGGTGTTTTTACATATATATATATATATTTATAATTTCAGCTCTGTTTCTAATCAGTACTCAGATCTCTTCAGATGAGATTTTAAACTGGGCTGAACAAAGTAAAAAAAAAATTTTATATCCTTTAAAGGTTTTTAAGACATTTTTGAACCTGCTCTACATCTTTTTAACTTCCTAAAAATTTGGTATAAAGGAAGAAAAGTTTGTAGATCCATCCGCATCAGCGCTTGGTGTGTTGATTGTCCCGAGATGCTTTTCAGCTCACCGCGGACGTAAAGAGTGCTTCTTTAAGTTACAATCTAATCGTTCTCCTTTGATCTCTCTCATCAAAAAGGCTTATATTTCGACACAACTGCCGCTCTTAAAACTTAAGAGAATGCTGTGTGTATTAAATACAGTTTCGCACACCACGAGTGTAAAGTAAAGTCACCGTCTATATTCATGTGTGTAGTACTGTATGTGCGATCCGACTGTAAGGAGACAGTGTAGGACAAGTGCAGGAGTGAACTGGGTCCCGATGTGTCCGCCTGAAGGGGTGGTCTGGGACAACGTAAGACATTTGTAGCGTGAACTCAAAAGTTACCAGTGCATTCTAGACAGAAATAATGTGGGGCAGATTGCTCTAATTGACAAATCTGTTATCATTTGTGGGCTGTCTGGAAATCTCCCCAGTTGACCAATTTGGAGTTCTCCACCACAAGGCTAATGGGTAGAGTAAAGTCATGTGATAACAGCTTTTTTCTTTTTAGCTCCTTTTCATTTACAGAATACATTTTGTTTGTAAACCACTAAACAGGCCATCCAATATCTGGTCGAAACACGTCTGGCTGAAAACTGAAAGTGCGACAGCCTCCATCCATGGGAAATGTATGAAATCTAGAGAGGGGAGAAATTGATTCAGTTATGAATCACAATTTTTTTTTCCTGCGGTGATTCACGTCTCGACTCAAACATCGCTTTTTTAAAGAATATTTTGACGTTTATAATCGAGGCAAATGGGTCGATCAGCCAGAGACCAGAATTGGACTGGTTTTCAGTTTCCGAGTGGCGTAACAGAAACGTGTTTTTGGTGTTACATTATCCAAAATCGCACTTGTTAAAAGCTTCCTATCTGCCTTTTTTCTCCAAACTCTGTGAGCGAATTAGTCTCAAACCCACTCATTACACGCGCTCACACCAGTCCGAAAATGGTGTAAATTACTTGAAAATCACGTGCATCAGAAGCCCTGCATGCACTCGTTAGGAGCCGCACGTGCTCACCAGCTCGCTGTCAAGTTGTCAAGTTTTGAGACTTTGGAGGCATTTGCCGAGATAAAATGTCTCGGTTTCTTTATAATCCTGCAAGTGACGCACTCTGAACTTTTTATTAGTAAAATTTTTGCTCCAAACACACGTGGTCCTAGTAGACGGAGGAAAAAGTATTCATAGTTAAGCATGATTTCCGCTTATACAGGAACGGTCGTAGCTGTGTATCAGAGCAGTTCTGAGAGAGATTTAATAAGATGGCAACTAGTAACACAGTTATGCTGGCTATTGCTACGAAATTTCGCCGTCCTGGGAGTGTACTGTGTCAACATTACCCGAGCAAATCGTCTCCTTTTGCAGGAGTCCCTATAAAATGGCTTATTAGCGAAAAAATGGGGAATGATGTAACAGTAAGCTTAAGATCAGAACCAAGAAAGCGGTATTACTATGGGAATATAAATAAATATGTAAATAAAGTGATAGGAAAAAGTTATTATAAAGGTATTAAGAATAAACTTGGTGGCAGATTTATTTATTTATTTATATAATTTTTTTTAACCTCAAGTGGTTTATGCTACAGTTGCACAACGTACAATGATCGTTTTCGTACTGTACAATATAATAATGTATAACGCTGCACAAAATATTTCTGAATATAAATTTTTTTAACCAATTTAAAGCAGTTGAATAAACCTGTCCTAAATAATTCCTGGGCAAGAGATCCGAATCCATTCAGGTCGTAGGTTTTTATTAAGAAGCAAGTTTGAAACCATGCAGAAGAAGAAGAAAAAAGCCTAAAAACTAAACTGTGTCTCATCTCGTCTGTCTCATCTCTTCCCCCGGTGTCATCGCCCCTTCTCGTCCTTCACTGATCCGCCCTGGACTCCTGCTGTACTTTTCTCTCTGTCTACTCTACAGCAGTCTTTAGTTTTGAAAAATAAAGACTGCTAAATAAAAATATGCAAATAAATATAAATCATTATTATTATTATTATGATTATTATGATTACTATTATTATTATTATTAGGATCACTAAGGACAAAAAAAGGAAGCAGAAAGAAGATAAGGAAGAGAAAGAAATCCTGAAAGGAGACGTGCAGCCTCATTCTTCCGAACCAATGGAGCGGTAATATCTTGGCGCTCCTGAAAGGCGTCGGCGTCCCGGCGGACGGAATGAGGCGACGGAAGAAGGACAGAGTGAAAGGGAGGGAGGGAGACAATTCAGACGAGCCTCGTATCCATGCGGGGCTCCTTACAACGTGCTGTCAGTCACTCGGCTGGGTGGGGACAGTGGGGTGTGTGTGTGTGTGTGTGTGTGTGTGTGTGTGTGTGTGTGTGTGTGTGTGTGTGTGTGTGTGTGTGGATGTTAGGGGAACAGTGTAATGAACAAGAATGTACAAGGCAATGAATTACTTGTGCTTTTAGAAGCTTCCTTAAGATACCAAACAAATGTGTGTGTGTGTGTGTGTGTGTGTGTGACTGAGATGAGCTTCAAGACAATGTGATGTATGCATAAAATGAACAAAAACAATATGGTATGTGTGTGTGTGTGTGTGTGTGTGTGTGTGTGTGTGTGAATGTGTGTCTAAAAAACTGTGAGACACTGTAATGTATGCATAAGGTTAAAATGAACAAAAACAACACCGTGTGCCAGTGTGTGTGTGTGTGTGTGTGTGTGTGTGTGTGTGTGTGTGTGTCATATACTTACACACACATATATATAAAAGAATTGTATCTAATTTCAATAAAAAAAAGTAGTGACACATTTTTGTAGCGTGTGTGTGTATGCATAAAGGTAAGTAATGATGGAAAGAGCCCCTGTGTGTGTGTGTGTGTGTGTGTGTGTGTGTGTGTGTATTAGAGAAAGAAAAAGAGAAAGAAAATGAACTGTGCATTCCATTTTAAAGATTAATAGATATGTGTGTGTGTGTATGTGAGTGAGTGAGTGTGTGTGTGTGTGTGTGTGTGTGTGTTCTCATATAAGCAGCCCTACCTTCATCCCCAGATCCAGATCCAGCCTCTGTAACACACAGAAGGAGAAGGCAGACGTTCACTCAGTGTCATTACAGAGTCATTAGGGTCAGCGTCAGAGTGATGATCTGAGGCGCAGCAGCAGATAAAGACGTAATAAAGAGGACGCAGTGACTCGCCCGGGCCTCTGAGGGGCGCGTTCGGGCCGCAGCAAGTCAAACGCATGGAGCGAAATATAATAAACAGACAAATACGCAGAAAAATAATAATAATAATAATAATAATAACAGAGAGATGAACCTGTTAAAGATGATAAATAACAATTTCATGGCTTTTACGGAGTCAATAGTCATACTAATGTCTTTCAGGGATTAGATTGTTCAGCCACACACACACACACACACACACACAGAACATACACATCATAAAGTCATTATCCAGCAATGTTTAATGCTGAAACA
This sequence comes from Clarias gariepinus, assembly GCF_024256425.1. NCBI lineage: Eukaryota > Metazoa > Chordata > Actinopteri > Siluriformes > Clariidae > Clarias > Clarias gariepinus. The sequence continues at coordinate 6,838,269 of NC_071104.1, forward strand.
ATATAATTCCCATAATGTAAAAGCTTTATAATTATGCTAACGTCCTGTAGGCTTCAGGGTTGGTATTATTGGCGCTAATGTCTCTGTGTGTCTCTGTGTGTGTGTGTGTTAGGGTTATTATTTATTGCACAAAAACGCAAACCACCATAACTACCGGTGTAGCCAGGCTGCCGTAAAACCACTAACAAACAGGATTATAAAATAGTCAAAAGTGTCAAATCAAAGCTTTTTGCTTTTAGAAAAATCCTCTAACGCCTATAAAGAGACAAACCAGCATGCTCTCTCTCTCTCTCTCTCTCTCTCTCTCTCACACACACACACACACACAGCCATCTCTCCGGTTGTGGTTCATTTCCGCATTCAAGCTAGATTTGGAACATTTTTAAACCTCTTCTGTGAAATAATAGTAATAATAATGCTTTTATTCTCTTCGATTTGTTTTATAATGGACTTCCTCAAGGCAGCTTTACAGAACCAGGATATGGATTTAAATTTCTATAAATACATAATAGATCGATTCAGGTACATTTTGTGATTTTTTCGTGTGGCAATCCATGTCCCGCCACAGTGGCAATGAAAATTGTGTCGCCGTGCACCTCCAGGGTGCGGGTTTGATTCCCAGCCAGGCTCGGTTCCCGTCTCTGTGTGCATAGAGTTTGCATGTTCTCCCCATGCTCCGGGTACTCCTCCCACAGTCCAAAGACATGTAGGTTAGGCTAACTGGCGTTCCCAAATTACCCGTAGTGTGTGTGTGTGTGTGTGTGTGTGCCCTGTGATGTATTGGCACCCTGTCCAGGGTGTACCCCGCCTTGTGCCCTAAGCCTCCTGGGATAGACTCCAGGTCCCCGTGACCCTGAATACAGGATAAAGCGGTATAGAGTGATGAGTGAGTGAGTGATGTTTGCATTTGAGGTGTTAAGATGTTGGTGGCTAGGTGCGCTAAATTATTCAAACATTGGGAGGCGGCACAGCATCCTGTGCGGTAGGAAAAAAAATGTTCAGAATTGTAAAAAAAAAAAAAAAAAAAGTAATATTGTATTGTGATATTTATAAAATCGTGATATCGCAATACAAATCATATCGATATATTATCGGGTATTGCGATAATATGGTATTGGGTGATCCCTGGTGACTTCCCTCCCTAAAATATAATAATATTGAGTGTTTTATGGCTTTATGGTCAGCTCCCTACTGGTGTGTGTGTGTGTGTGTGTGTACATACTCACTCCACAGTACATAAAACAACTTTACAAACGTTTCTACAGACATTGTCGCAAAGCAGGTTTAAAGAATCTAACAAATTCTGGAAATTAATTAGGAAATGCACTCTGTGTATATATTATACTCTGACTATAATGATCAGATCGTCCCTGATGAACGACGGTGCAGAGGGGAGAAAAAGCTCCCTGAGATGGAAACCTTAAGAGGAACCGGACTCAACAGGGAACCCATCCTCATCTGGGTGATAACGGATAGCAGGGATTGATCTGCACCCATACCGTGTGTTAGGAGGCTGGAGGTTCAGTATAACAGGAGATCAAGTTAATATGGTGTCCAGTTTAACTGATGGAGACTTTGGGTAAAAAACAGTTTGTGTGGATTTCAGTTCTAAAACTATAGAGCGACTGCAGTCTCATGCCATCACAGAGAAACTGCCCGCATCAGCAGAGTGTAAGGTCATTTTCATGGTCCTCACGTCCATCCCGAGCAGACCACATGGGGCCGTCCTCAG
>NC_071104.1:12017500-12025000 GCF_024256425.1 Clarias gariepinus
TTTCATAACTTTATAAAAATCATACAATCAAAGTTTCCCCTCTCACTGTCTCTCTCTCGCTCTTTCAACTTTATGTGTAAAGGTGAATGAAAATATGTTTTATATAACACATCTATATAATATTAACACATATACATAATAATATAATAACAGTGTGTGTCAAGCAGTTCTGGGAGACCAAATGATCCAGAGAATGTCCTATTTGTACGGGGAAGTCACCAACTCCCCTGGTGTTAAAGAACCTGTATCAAACTTTCCTAGAGGAAAGAAGACAGGAATCTTCATGTCATGTCATTGATAGGACATACGCAGATGCAGGGTCAGAAAAGAAGTATATATTTATTTGTATTTTTTATAAACACACAAAAAAAACAAGAAACAAACTAAAGATAATTCCGGATCCGTGGCAGCTTCCCCCGCTGGGTCTGCAGGCATGCCGTAACTCACAACAGTCTTTATTTATCCCGGCTGCTTCGGTCCCCGTCCTGCAGACACCTTTACTTCTGGGGAAAGGGGACAGAGTCATAAGCACAAGCACTACTTTTACACGAAGACACGGGTGCACAACGGTGAACAGACAAAGGGCTACGGGCTCGGCTGGTATATATAGAGACACACAGGGGTAGACACAGGTGACCTTGGTCTTGTGCCAATACAGATACAGGGGAACAAGTACACACATAGACACACTAGGGGGTGACAAAGCTACGGCTAGTAATCCGGAGACCCAGATCTCTTTCCCCCGAACTGAGGTGATACAGATGTTACAGTATCCGCCTGATGGAAATGCCGGCGGGTGGGTTGGCCTGGTGGCCGCGGTGCCGGGCGATCCGGCCGAGCTTGATGGAAATCTGTGATGAGTTCTCTACTCACAATGTCTCGGGCCGGGACCCAGCTCCGTTCCTCCGGGCCATACCCCTCCCAGTCCAACAGGTACTGGAGGGAGCCCACTCTTCTCTGAGAGTCTAGTAATTCTCTTACTCTGAATGCGGGGGCGCCCGCTATTTCCACAGCCCCGGGGATTGAAGGCTCTGCGACACCTCCGTCTAGGGGTCCCCGAACCACCGGCCTGAGAAGGGAAATGTGAAAAACAGGGTGAATTTTCATATGCCTTGGGAGTTGAACTTAAATTAGACAGGGTTTATTTGTGTGAGAATGGGGAATGGACCGATGTATCTGGGAGTGAGTTTCTTACACGGGAGGTTAAGGTGAAGGTCCCGTGTTGAGAGCCATACTCGATTCCCTACCTGGAGCGGACTTTCCCTTCGCCATCTATCGGCAAATTTTTTAAACCTACGAACTGTTTGGGAGATCTTGGCGTGCGCTTCCTCCCATACTTTTTCCGCTTGTTGAAACCACTGATCCACCATAGGGATATCGGTGGGAGTGGCATCCCAAGGACAGAGCAGTGGCTGATGCCCTAGCACACACTAAAACGTCGTCATGCCGGTCGCGGAGTGACGTAGTGAATTCTGTGCATATTCCGCCCAGATTAAACAGTCTGCCCATTCATGTTGTCGACTACTGCAGTATGCTCAGAGGAACCTTCCAAGTTCCTGGACAGTCCGCTCTGCCTGCCCATTAGACTTGGGGTGATAGCCTGACGTTAGGCTAACAGTGGTTCCCAATTTCTGGAAAAAAGCTTTCCAGACTTTCGAGATGAATTGGGGACCACGATCAGAAACAATATCCTCCGGGATACCGTAGTAACGAAACACTGTCTCGAATAGGGTTTCTGCCACCTGCAGGGCTGATGGGAGAGAGGAAACGACTTCCCTTAGAAAAGCGATTCACCACTACGAGAATTTTTGTGTATCCTTTTGACACCGGCAGATCCGTCACAAAGTCCACTGCAATGTGGGACCACGGTCTGTGCGACGTGGGCAGGGGCATTAATTTTCCAACTGGCAACCAGCGGGGACTCTTAGTTGCTGCGCAAACTGCACAAGACGAAACTACTGTTTTCACGGTTTTCCACAGCTTTGGCCACCAGAACTTTGGTTCTAGCAGGTGGATGGTGCGTGATACAACGGGGTGACCAGATGTTAGACTAGTTCGAGCCTCGATCGTCACTCGTTCACGTAGTGGCTCTGGAATGTATGTTCGATTCGGAGGACAGCCCTTAGGCACGGGATGTGACCGTGTCATTTGGGCTATCTCCGAATCGATGTCCCATACGATCGGAGCCACCACGAGTGTCGTGGGCAGAATGGTTTCTGGATCGGGGTTTCGATCCGGCGTCGGATAATAGCAGGATAATGCGTCCGCTTTCTTATTACGTGAGCCAGGGCAATAAGTAATAATAAATTGGAAACGCGTGAAAAACAGCGCTCATCGGGCTTGGCGAGAGTTTAGTCTTTTTGCTTGTTGAATGTACTCGAGGCTCCGATGGTCAGTGAGTACTGTAAAGGGGTGTTTAGCTCCCTCCAACCAATGCCGCCACTTCTCTAACGCCGCCTTTACTGCTAGCAGTTCACAATTACCAATATCATAATTGCGTTTGGCAGGATTTAGTTTTCGTGAAAAGAAAGCACAGGGGTGGAGTTTTTCTGGGTTGCCGTGGCGTTGTGACAGCACCGCTCCCAGTCCCACCTCCGAAGCATCGACCTCAACTAAGAAGGGCTTCTCTGGGTCGGGTAGTTTTAAGATAGGCGCAGAAGTGAAAGCTAGTTTGAGTTGCTGGAAGGCTGCGCGTGCCTCCAGCGGGAATTTGCGCAGCCGCTGTGGTTTCCCCTTTAACAAGCTTGTGAGCGGCGCTGCCACCGTGCTGAAGCCCCGAATAAATCGCCGCTAGAAGTTAGCGGACCCAAGAAAACTCTGTAGCGCCTTAACTGACTTGGGTTCCGGCTGTTGTTGCACCGTCTGGACCTTGGCTGCCTCCATCTCGACCCCCTGTGGTCCTATGCGATAGCCGAGGAATGCAATCTCCTTTTGATGAAAATCACATTTCTCTGCCTTCGCATAGAGCCCATGTTCGCGCAGCCGACGAAGGACGGCTGTTACATGACAGACGTGTTCGGCATATGACCGCGAGTATACTAAGATATCATCTAATATACTATGACATAACGGTTTAACATATGTCGAAACACGTCATTTATGAACCCCTGAAACACCGCAGGTGCGTTTACCAGTCTATATGCCATTACGTTGTATTGGTAATGCCCAGATGTCGTACCAGGGGCAGTGGGTGCTTGTACTTTACTGTTATTGTATTTAGACTACGATAATCAAGACAGGGCCTAAGGCCCGTGGACCTGCTGATGAGCCCCTGCTGGAGAGCCTCACTCACGTATTCCTCCATGGCACGGGTTTTCACCACGGACAATGGATAAATGCGCGAGCAAGGTGGTGTTTTCCCCGGCAGGAGCTCAATCGCGCAGTCCCACGGACGGTGGGGGGGAAGTCGTGCTGCGGCTCTAACACTAAATACATCTTGAAATGCCTGGTACTACGATGGCACAGTGACCGATGTTTGGGCTTGGACTTTCTATGGTTGTTGACTGTCAAAGCCGACGGTGTACAAAATTTAGTGTGATTATTATAGGACAAACTGGCATGTAAACAGAAGGAGTGATGAGTGCGAGATAATATAATCCAGCGTGGGTGTCTCATCGTCCGGCAGGGGCGTACCTGCTGCGTCCATGTGGGTCTGTTCATCTGTCATGTTGTAGATAGGACAGACGCAGATGCAGGGTCAGAAAAGAAGTATATATTTATTTGTATTTTTTATAAACACACAAAAAAACAAGAAACAAACTAAAGATAATTCCTGATCCGCGGCAGCTTCCCCCGCTGGGTCTGCAGGCAAGCCGTAACTCACAACAGTCTTTATTTATCCTGGCTGCTTCGGTCCCCGTCCTGCAGACACCTTTACACCTGGGGGAAGGGGACAGAGTTATAAGCACAAGCACTACTTTTACACGAAGACACGGGTGCACAACGGTGAACAGACAAAGGGCTACAGGCTCGACTGGTATATATAGAGACACACAGGGGTAGACACAGATGAACTTGGTCTTGTGCTAATACAGATACAGGGGAACAAGTACACACGTAGACACACTAGGGGGTGACAAAACTACGGGTAGTAATCCGGAGACCCAGATCTCTTTTCCCCGAACTCAGGTGGTACAGATGTTACACTCTACCAGCATCTAAAACAGTATGAGAAACTTAAGCTTTTCTCTTTGGATGATCAGCAATCTGTTTGGTATGTTAGAATTCAAGGACAGGACAGCTTGGATCCATGACCCCACTCCAGGACCTGTGAGCGCAGACAAAGGGGAACAAAGAGACGATCTGGAGGAACATTGCTTGGGCCGGGCTCTTGAGTCAATGCCTGCTTGACTTTAGTCTTGATGTCTAGTTCTATGGCGGCAAGGAGACAATGCGATGGCAAAATGGAGCTGCATGGTGCAGGATCCTGTGGGGGGGAGAACTGACGTGAGAGGGCATCGGGCTTAGTGTTTTTAGAACCTAGACGGTAGGACAGGGTGAAGTTGAACCTGGAGAAGAATAATGACAACCGAGCTTGACGGGCATTTAGCCTTTTGTATGGAACTCACACTTCTCAGCTTTCACAAAAGGTTGTTTTCTAGGAGCCTCTGCAGAACCTTGAGCCGGTGCTCCTCCAGTCCTTGGGAGAAAATTTAAATGTTGATACAAGGACACAAAGGAATTCAAGAACTCGCGGAGGACATCATTGATGAGGGCCTGGAACACGGCAGGGGCGTGTCAGTCCGAACAGAACCATCAGATATTCGTAGTGCCCAGTGGGTGTGTTGAAGGCAGTTTTCCACTCGTCGCCCTCCCGGATGCGGACGAGGTGATAGGTGTTCCGTAAGTCGAGTTTGGTGTCCACCCCCTGGAGAAGTTCAAAGGCAGTGGTCATGAGTGGTCATCTGACGGTTATCTTGTTAGGCCCTCTGTAATCAATGAATGGGCGAAGGGACTGGTCTTTTTTCTTGACGAAGAAAAACCCCGCCCCAGCGGGCGAGGATGATGGACGGATGTTTCGCCAGCGAGGGAGTCCGGGATGTACTTATTCATGGCCTCTCTTTCTTGGCGTGCCAGAGAGTAAAGTCTGCCTTTAGGGGGAGAGGTGCCTGGGAGGAGATCAATAGGACAGTCATATGGTCGGTGCGGTGGTAGCGACATGGCTCGGGTTTTATTGAAGACCTGCCTGAGATCATGGTACTCCGTGGGGACATTGGAGATGTCCGGGGTTTTAACAGGCATAACTGGGACAGAAGCCAGAGGAAGTGCTGAGTGCAGGCATGTCGTGGAGCATGAGGGACTCCAACCTGTAATGATGTGCTTGTTCCAGTCAATCTGGGGGCCATGGAGGGTTAGCCAGGGAAGTCCAAAGACCAAAGCGGCATGTGACTTGTTCATGACGAAGAGGCAGATCCCCTCTGACTGATGGAGGGGTCCTGCGACTGATGGGTGGAAGCTGGCTCCTGTCCAAGGCCTGAACGGCTAGCGGAGGGTCAAGCGGTACACAAGGGATCCTTAATGCCCTGACCGTGGAGGCGCTGACCAGGTTCTGGTCAGAGCCAGAGTCAATGAGTGCCTAAATAGGGTGGACCCCCAGTCTGACTAGCGGCCGCCTCCCTTTACTGGACAGTCTTTAAGCCTATGTCCTGAAGCTCCACAGTAAAAACAAGCCCCTTGCAGACGGCGTCTGCGTCTCTCCTCGTCTGAGACGCAAGTCCTGCCCAGTTGCATGGGCCCCTCCTGAGTCGTCTGCTTCGGAGAAAGAGACATGTGGTCTAATCTGGGTTGGGGGGAACTCCCAGCGGAGTGCACGCCCCTGGATGTCCATCTTAAACGGAGACGTGAGTCTATCCGCCCGGCAAGGTCCATGAGCTTGTGGAGGTCCGTGGGAAGTTCACGAGAGGCGAGCTTGTCCTTGAAATCTTCTGACAGCCCCTCCAAAAAGACATCCGCTAGGGCTCTGTCGTTCTACCCACTAGAAGCGGCTAGGGTGCGGAACTCAAGGGCATAGTCGTAGGCAGAGCGGGATCCTTGACAAAGTCTCAATAACCTAGTTCCGACCTCCCTGCCGACAAACGAGCGATCAAAGACCCGCTTCATCTCCTTGGAGAAGTCCTCAAAGTTCTCGCAGCGTGGGTTGTGTGCTTCCCGGGGGGCCGTGCTCCACTCCCAGGCTCTACCGGTTAGTAGCAGGATGACGTAGACCACCCGAGAACGTTCTGACGAAAAGGAGGAAGCTTGTAGCTCAAAAAAAAAGTAAGCACTGCGAGAGGAATGACCTACAAGTTCCTGGTTCTCCCCCATAAGTGTGGGGGGGGGGGGAGTCTGGTAGGCATGGCTCTCGTGGGGTTCCGAAGCTTGAGGTCTGAGCTGTAGGCGCCTGGAGAAGCTGCACTTGAGAAACAATGTCAGCTAAAGCCCGTCTTGTGGCAATAAGTTCCTCTTGGTGTTTATTGAGGAGCGCGCCTTGGCCCTCCAGTGCCTGTCTCACCCGGTTTAAACCTGCTGGACCCATAGTGGTGGCTGGATTATTCTGTCGCGTGCACGCGGCTCGTGGGCTGTGAAGATGGACCCAGGTGCAGGTGGAGGTGCGGGTCATAAGCCCCCCAGTCTTTCTGTGGTGCCGCTGTAATGAGAGCGAAGGCGCTGGAGCCGAGATGCGGGACCTGTAGCGTCGCATTGCCGCCGGGACGTGAGACAGAGCCGTGGTCGTGAAGGCGGAAGTGTTAGATCGAAGCCGCGAAGTCCGTCCGCGATGTTGTCATTCCAAAACGTGAAGCTGAGCCATAGTCGAGGAGGTGAGAGCGAGAGTTCAGAGCCGTGTGATCAGTCAGCGAGGGCATAGAGCAAAAACTGACGCGAAGCATGGTCGTGATCGAGAAACGAAAGTGAAAGTTTAAAGCCGTTTAATCCAAGCGTGGCGATAAATCCAAATCGTGAGACGAGGGACAAAACGAGGAACAAAGCGAAATCGGCAACGTGAAAAACCATGAACAGAAATGCAAGAAATCTGCGGTGAAACAACACACTATAATCCAGCGGCGAGACAGCACGCTGCGCTTCCTTATAAGCTGGATGAAATCAGCGCCAGATGAGAAACCGGTGTGCCGGCAGGGCGGTGCGGGGGCGTGTTAGGAGCGATGACAGCGTGGGAAAACATGACCCATGATGAGAAGTCTGACAGCGTGAGAGAGGAAATGTCAAAGGACAAGAGCGGTCTTTGATCAGCGCGAGACGCTGAGAGCATGACACAAAAGTGCATTCTATAAATTAGCTCTATTACAGTTGAATGAGGTTGACATTGGAATGATTCCTTTACTGTACATGTTCACAAAACTCCGGTCCAACATGTTAAAGAAGAGTGTGGGTATAAACTGAGTGACAGGTGGCACATCCAAGTGCAAACAAAAAAATCCAGATTGGAAGGCAGGGTTCCCAGCAACCTAAACTTGTTTGCTGCAATCTAATTTATTTATTTTTTGAACAGGTTAAACGTGTTTC